>NC_048303.1:545536-675697 GCF_013100865.1 Trachemys scripta elegans
CCGCGCTCTAATAAATTTGTTAGTCTCTAAGGTGCCACAAGTACTCCTGTTCTTCTTTTTGCGGATACAGACTAACACAGCTGCTACTCTGAAACCTACAATTCCAGAGAATGGGAAGTCAAGGAACAAAGCAAAGGAAGAAAAAGGTGGAGAAAAGGCAAAAAGGTCCCTAATATGCTATTCCTCTACTCATTAAGGGAGCGTGAAACACAAATATCTGATCCTTTTGTGAGGCAAGTAACCCTTCTTTACTCAAAACACGCCCATCGTTATGACAATTTCTCTTGACTCAGACATGCAGGGTATGTCTACACTGCAGCTGGGAGGTATAATTCGTAGGTTGGGTAGACATGGCAGCAGCTTTCACAGGTACTAAGAGAACTGGCAAATCCAGTTAGCTCTTCACATCCATTTTGATCCAGTCTCTCTTCAGTAAAAATATCAGACACACATGAAAATCTCCAAGAGCATTGGCTTAAGTACAGCTGTCAGAGGCTTCAAGTCCACAGCTCTGGGACAAGAATATAAAGTTTCTAGCTCAGCCAAAGTCCCTAGGTTTCTCTGGCAAAAGGAAAACACCAGACATTAGGAAGTGTTCCAGACGTAGCAGAAAGCCAAGAAACAAAACAAGAAAATGGACAGACTGTCTATACAAATGTATTATAAAGCAACCGTTGCGCCAATTGTTCACATGATTCTAAGGCTCATCACAAACCTGGTTTGCAGTGTGGATTTGTGGACAGAACATGATATTGAGACTCGGGAGACCTGGGTTCTATTTTTGGCTCTGCCAATGGCCTGCTGGGTGACCTTTGGCAAGTCACTTCTTTTTGTGCCTCAGTTTCCCCATCTGTAAAATGGGAGTAATGATACAGACCTCTTTTGTAAAATGCTTTGAGATTTACAGATGAAAAGTGCTACATGGACATGTCTTCACTACAGTATTTGGCCCAAAGTATAATTGGACTGTTGTTCCTAACCCAACTCCCATCCACACAAAGGTGTGGACAGTCAAGCTGGAAAGGCATATCGAGTGGGGTCCCACAGGGATCAGTTCTGGGTCTGGGGCTGTTCAATATCTTCATCAGTGATTTAGATAATGGCATAGAGAGTACACTTATAAAGTTTGCATATGACACCAAACTGGGAGGGGTTGCAAATGCTTTGGAGAACAGGATTAAAATTCAAAATGATCTGGACAAACAGAAAAATTGTCTGAAGTAAACAGGATGAAATTCAATAAGGACAAATGCAAAGTACTCCACTGAGGAAGGAACAATCAGTTGCACACATACAAAATAGGAAACGACTGCCTAAGAAGGAGTACGGCGGAAAGCGGTCTGGGGATCATAGTGGATCACAAGTTAAAAATGAGTCAACAGTGTAACGCTGTTGCAAAAAAAGCAAACATTCTGGGATATTTTAGCAGAAGTGTAGTAAGCAAGTCATGAGAAGTAATTCTTCCGCTCTACTCCGCACTAATTAGGCATCAACTGGAGTATTGTCTCCAGTTATGGGCGCCACATTTCAGGGAAGATGTGGACAAATTGGAGAAAGTCCAGAGAAGAGAAACAAAAACGATTAAAGGTCTAGAAAACATGACCTATGAGGGAAGACTGAAAAAATTGGGCTTGAGTGACATGGAGTGATGTGATTAGTTGCACAGAGTAACTGAAGATGAGTTTGCAAATCACTTGAATACTTCTCCCTTCTCTCAGCACAGTGATGAGTGCTGACTTTCATCTCTTGGGCTTTGTTCCGGTAAATCTGGAAGTGGTTAAGGTGATGCCACTGAGGTTAGCTATCAGACCCCGGGAGGCAGCTTTTTCCTCCGTTTTTATTTTGAATAGTTGGCCCTCTACAGGGTGTGTGCAGCCATTACTCAAGAGGGAAAACAGATAGCTAACAAATGAATGCACATCACAGCTTGACAATAGGGCGCATACTGCCCTAGATAGCTGGGAAAATTCACCTCCAACAGGCCAGATCCCATCGTCTGATACGGTTAGTAGCTACGCTCTTCTGGTCCTTTGAGGTTCCAGAGAACAGACAAGCAAGTAAAGCAGCTGGGGGATACAGATCAGGTAAGTGGTCTCTGTGAGGACACCCGCAATGTATAACGTAAGTGAAACAACATGGAGCACTCAACTGAATTGTGTTTCAAACATCATAAACAGAGGAAAAGCTCATACAGCCTCTTCTATCCCCTTCAGTCCTGAGGGGAAGAGCATCTCTCCATCTTGCTTGGGGTTTATCAATTACAGTTTATAACCTTGTTGAGAACTTGCAGCACCAAAGAGACTGAATGAGTTTTGAACAGGTGGAGTCATAGGCAAAAGCACAGAAGTGACCGCTGCTAAAAGTTAATTTATTAAAGACTGTACTATCATCATTTCCTAAAACAATGGCACAGACAATGATTAAAAATCATAACAATCGCTTGGAGTTATGAAGATCATTATTATAATACATCTATAGACAATAAAGCAGGTATGCAGTCTCTGAGATCTCTACAAGCAGGCCTGTGAAGTACAAGATTCATATCATACAGCTGTACAAATGTCAGAGAAAAATAGAAAATAAAATACAAAAGGAATCACCCAATATGTAGTCCTTGACAGTTATTGACAGTGTTACAGTACATTATGTGCCAGGACTGGCTTGTTCCACCTTCCATTTTCAGAGTGTGACAGTGCTCACTTGGCTGCAAACAGGAAGGAAAAGTCTCAAGTACAAATCCTAATCTTTGTCTCCCAACCTAAGAAATATGTTAAAAGCCAATCCTGATGTCCCCGTAATCATCTTTGCTCAAGACTTCTCATTTTATAAGAAACAAATTGGACACTCCTTTTATCTAGTGCAAAAATATTTCCCAGGGTGACATGAATTCACAGAATGACCAACAGTCATACTTATGCAAACCATCCTCTGCACGGCCAACAGCAACCTCGTGATCAAGAGAGAAGAGTCCCTCTCCCTCCCCAACCTGTGTGACTGGACAGAGTTCTTTCTGATGAGCACATGCTGTGTCTGCCCCAAACAGGCCATTGCATCAGGGTACAGAGCAAGGAATCCTCAGCTACTCCATGGAAACAAATGCCGTTGAAATCTTGTAAATATTGAACCACCAACTCAGACCCAAACCCTGTGTTTGCTACATGTCAAAAACCTACTAATAGCACAGCGCTGAAGTTAAAAACAACATACAGCAGCCATTTAATTTGTCATCACCATAGTGCTTGTTCCATGGGTCAGAGGTGCCCAGAGTATGGCTCGTGGAATCTAGCAGCCTGCAACAGCCCTCAGTTCA
Source organism: Trachemys scripta elegans (assembly GCF_013100865.1). Classification (NCBI taxonomy): domain Eukaryota; kingdom Metazoa; phylum Chordata; order Testudines; family Emydidae; genus Trachemys; species Trachemys scripta. Next base: position 548,847 of record NC_048303.1, read on the forward strand.
CAGCGATATGGCTGCACCAACTAGTGACAGCGTGCTCAGCTGTGGTCTACTCTTGGTTAGCTGTCTTTGCAACTCTCAATTGAGCAAAGGCTTGGGGCACCTGAGCTTTTGGCTTGCTTGTCCTGACTCCACTCATGACAGCACCATCTTGGTCATACTTCCTTCTAGCTGCATAGTCTAAAAAACATGCAGCATTTTTTAAGTTGATGCTGATGTGCCCGCGTGCCATGTTGGCATGTACTGGCATTATCGCCACAAGAACATCCTTTGGCAGCTCTACAGTAAGGAGAACAACTGCGCTTTTCCAACAGCCAAAAGTATTGTTCTCCTCCCAACATGTCTGAGTGGTTTGTTTCATGTTTGATTCTGAAGACATTTCATGTCTGCCAATTCCAGAGGATCAAATCACAGTGCTCCATCTCCACACCACCCAGTGTGCCCAGCCCAGAGAGAAAACCATTTTGTACAAAGCACAATTTGTATCTTAAATAAAAGTGTGTGTCTCATTCTCTAGGATGCCTTACCCAGACACTAAACAATAAATAATTCACATCCGATTGGTGGATTTGTTTCCGGTACGGCACGCGTGCTATTGGAGCTAACACCGACTAACTGAAAAACCTTTTGTAATTAGTAAAAGAAAATGGTTGAACACTTGCACATATTGGCACAAGGAAAACGAGAGAAGGAATGTTCAGAGCTCAGCTCAGGTGCCTTCTTCCGTGGAGCGGGACTCCGATTTCAACTTTACAAACTCTCTGGCCACTTCGTCATTGGTTCGTTGAGAAAGAATCCTCAGGACCGTGAGCCCCGTCTCGTCCATGTGAATCCTACGCCCTAGTGGGCACCAGCAAGCACAGCTTCCTTTGTCCGCGATATCTCTGAGCTGCATCACAGCTATCCCCAGGACTCGATCTTCCCGAGCAAAGCAGTAATCCTTCACACAGACTTGGAGCTCATAGGCATCTGGGCCGTCTTCATTCCCCAATATGCTGAAAATGACAGGCACAAGTTACTCAGATTAAAGCAGAAAGCATACTGTCTCCTTAGATCCCCTTGCAGCAGGGGAATCCTGTTAAAAATGTTATCCAGTCACATTTATTTAGTCAGAGTCATGGTAATTACATGGGGAACAACTCCCAGAGCTGTCACAACAGGAATGTACCATCACCCTGTGCACATTTTAGGGCTCTGAGCCTGCCATAGAAACTTCACTTCCAAAGAAAATCTTCATCAAAGCAGAACATCGTAAAGGTGTTTTGCGAAGAAAACAAAAGGGGCCATCCTTTGTTTCTTTATGAGGGATTAAGACAACCTGACTTCCAGTTTTCACCTTTTTGCTTGTTTTTCATATCAGAAATTCAGGTCCTGTTTAGCCTGGAATAGTCTATGACAACTGGAGAACTAGTAAAATGATGATGTCACAAGAGTCAAGAGAGTGAAATTTGAGCTATGAAGAGAAGGGATTTTTAGTCAGACCTGTTTAAACCATTGTTTTTGTTGAGACCCTTGCCACTTGACATTTTGGAGAAAGGAGGCCCCTATTCAGTGAAGGTGAGAGCTAAAAATAGATATCCCAAAGACTCCCCCTCAACAAGCACCCCAGCAAAACCAGAGATTTAACCTTCTCATATTTTTAAGGTTAAAAAAAGAGCAGAATCCTCTTCCCCACATTTTAGAAAAACCCTTTTCCAGCCTTCCTTGCAATCAAAGCAGCAAAAAAGTGACAAGCTCCATTTTTTCCAAAATCCTTTGGAAGTGATATTTAACCTCTCATTCTGACTATGGAGTTAAATGAGGACTAGTCTACTTCCCCGTTTGTAAGGCCTTCAGAGAGCAGGGCCCTTTGTATTAATGAAAAGTTCAATATTCAGTGTTTAGAACGGTGCATTTCTAGCCATAGGAGAAGATGGTATCCTTGGAAACAGGTTTGGAGGACTGCTTGTCCCATGTGGCTAGTAAAGATCGAAACTAATGGGCAGACTTTTGCTATCACATGAGGAAGTTTCAGCCTCGACTCTACCAACAAAAGCGATGACTCATTAAAATAATGGATCATACTAAAGCAGGCTGATGTGCAGCAATACACAAATATAGGTATTTCTGAAGGTAATTGACAGATGCTCTTTACATGAGCCATAAATTGTACACATCTGTCCCTGAAATCAGCGTTCCAGCAGCAGCCACTCAGCACTTTCATGGTGAGTTGGTTCCTCATGCCAGAATACTGGACCTGACTAAGACACACCTGCTGCTTCCGGTTACCCTATTGACACTGACAGGTCATTCGATTGCACTCAGCAGCAATGCGTTATCTGAGCTCTGCATGTCCTTCCCGAGACAGACCCTCGGCCTGTCTTTCGTACTCACAAGTGAAAGGTTTCGTTGTATTTGGGTGCCCAGTTGTTGCTCTTTGATTTGGTTGTGAACTTTCTTTTCTTGTCACTTTGATGAGGTCCAATCATAGTGACTTCAACGAACGGGCGGAACATGCCGGATGTTTGCCATTTCAGGTCATTGGCTGCCACAACTAGACAAGAGAGAGAAAATCAGAGCCCCCCTCTGCAGAAAGGTTCATCTGTTCAAACGGCTCTAGCCAGCTTTTTAATGCTGAGCTATCCACAACAATCACACAAAACAACTCTTCCGGTGAAAGGCTTCCCAGCTGTTCAGTTCAGAGGCTCTGATCTGAAAGAGATCAGTCCTGAACTCACACGGGGCTGGGATATATTATTTTACTGAACAAATTACATGCTTTTTTATTCGTGATTTAAAGTTCTGTGGAGGGAATTTTGTACTCGGGAAAGCGAGAGGTTGGCAATATTTGCAATCGGCAGAGGTAAGTCAGGCAGGCATGCACACTGCTGTAGGAACACAGCTCTGACAATGCACCTTAATGCTGATCAGCAGCACCCCTTTGCCATTCCAGTCCTGGGCAAGACTCCCACTGACGTGTCTATCTCCTTGAATTTAGCTGGGGAGAGCAGACACACTTGGGTCTCTTGATTTTTATAAACACGACGATTCCCTNTAGCTGGGGAGAGCAGACACACTTGGGTCTCTTGATTTTTATAAACACGACGATTCCCTTCTTACTGTCACTTCTCTACTTGGTGTAACTCGGAGTCCTATGTGGGATGAGTTTGAATCGTCGCTCGGGGAAAAGAAAGTGCTCTGACACTATGGCTAGTGGTGAGGCACCCGAGCTGCAGCTACTGGCAAGGTTTTCTCTGTGACGGGTCCTCCGCCTTAGAACTCTTCCTCCACACCCAGCCACCAAGGCCAAATGTGTTGGCTCTCTAGACGCACCGTAAAACTCACCTTTTCCCCCAGGCCTTTGTGCGGAGAGATGGTGGATATTTACGTATAGGCAACCCCTCCTGTTACAGTGTGGGTTTTACTCTGTGGGACGGGGGCCTTAGAGACACTTTTATACATTTGAAGAAATAAAGAAAACAAATTAAAGGCAGCAAACATAGGCTAGCGAGAAAGTAACCGAGGAGAGGGAGGAGGAAGAGGTAGCCTCAGCCGAATCACTGTCATGCCCATTTGGCCATCAGGACTGAGCCCAAAATCCCTGAGCGTGTGCAGACTCTGCTCTCTGGATGGCTCAGTGAATGGAATAGTTCCTTAATGAATGTTGTCATTTTGTGCCTTGCTGGGCCGAGCACACCACTTCGCTGGGATATTTGCAGGCCTGATGAGAGCCATGTATTTGACTTGAGTGTGTTCCACAAAATTACTTTCAAACAAGAAAGAACTATGCATCGCCATGTGACTGGGTGAGCTGGGACACCACTGCCATCATGCTGCTGTTTCTCTAGGTACTCCAGATGGGAGCCCAGTTCTGGTCTTCATTTAGAATAATCGTTAACTCTACCCACAGACTGGACAAAACCAGATACACTGATATATGCCAGCCTACAGCATGGACACCGCTGTACAGTACCAGTTCATTCCTGCTGGACCAGCCGTGCTTCCTGCTTTACTATACCTTTCACTGTGACCTTGTGTTCACCAGTTCCTGGGTGCGTATACAGGTCGATCTGTATGGACACGTCACCCACTGGATCATCCACTCCAGAACCTGATGCAAAGATTGACAAACACCGAAAGAAAGATTAGTTTATTGGCACCCAGCTTCAGCTTATGCGCTCGGCAAGACAATACCCCATTTGCAGTAAGTTAGCCCATCACCAGTTTCCTTGCAGACGCTTCTAGTTTGATAATGCAAAGGTCAATCCAACACCACATTTGTAGGCCAAACACACACCACACACATTACAACTTTTTGTAACAAATTATAAAACTAATTATACTGCAAAGATTTCACACTAGGAAGGATTACAGCATGGTTTTTGAAGTGCCTTGAAAGCCTATAATGGATCCCAACAGAAAGCATCTGCTAATGAGTTCCTATCAAGATATTGCACACATGTGGGCATTCCTGTGACCCGGGGCAAGCACCATTTCCCTCCATGCAAATGGAACTAGTGAAAACGGGGGGGTGGGGGAAGGTTTGGAAACAAGGGATAAGGATATAGGATTGATACTAAATTTGCTCTGAGCCAAAGTACACGTCCAGTCTTCCAAACAGCGTTCTGTACCTGCACACTGGATAAAAGCTACAATTCCCAGTGCCTCCATCCCCAAGGAAGAGGAGAGTCCCTTCAGACCACATAAGACTATGAGGAAAGTTAAGAGTTTACAAGCTGCTTAGAAACTTTCCTTTATCAGTTAGCCAGTGAGTAGTTTCAAAAAAGAGTTTCATAAAGGAAAAGGTAGCATGTTTTAATAGAACAGGCCAGGGGAAGAGTCAGAGGTCAAATGAGCTTTACAATTTGGTTAAATTCTCTAATGCAGTGTCTCTCAACCTCAAGGTCGCAACCCCCGGGGGGGTTGCAAGAGGGATTGGGGGGGTTGCAAGCAGAGCTACTTGCCAGGGGCCCCACAAAGCTAATTTACATGTTTCAGCCCTCAAGAGGGCTGAAGCCCCAAGCCCCCAAGCTTAAGGTAGGTGGTTACAATTTTTTAAGTCCAAAGGGGGTCCCCAACACAAAAGCGTTGAGAAACACTGCTCTGATGTATGATTGAATTTAAATGCTTGAAGGGTATTTTGTAGGCAGCAATCACTCTGTCATTTTAAAAGAGGAGGATGTAAACAAATGTATGCCATTTCCTGAAGTGTGTATGATGTGGTACAGACAGTAATTGCAGGCAGATCAAGGCAACTTGACATATGTTCATGTATCTTGAACTGTAACGGATTCTTTTTGGGAGTGCACCTGAAGGCTCTAATTTATTTATCATGCCCTGGGAGCTCTAAACAGTCGTTTAAGATATGAACAGGCTGAGTGGATTTTCTTGGCTGTATCTTCTTCCAATCACCAGACTGTGTACTAGTAGAAACTGATTAAGTACAGAGAGGAAGGAACAGTATGTAAACACCCAATCAAGGTTGGGGGGTCTAATTTTAGACCCTACCTTGGTTTGTTGGTATGTGCACATCACATTGCTCCTTCACTCTCTTCCAGCATTGTTCTGATGAGTAGATAGGTTACTGACATTTTTATTGATATATATATATATAGAAAAAACACAAAGAAACCTGCCCTCCAGGCACTTGAGGGACCTTGTATATTTCAATGCCCTTCCTGCCCACAAAAACCAAGAGGATGTTCAGAGTACAGGAACTGAGTGACATGCATGACTCTGCTTTGGAAGAAACCCAAGGGATGGAGTTGTGCTGCAGGCAAGCTATCCAGCAATGAAGCTGGCATTTTTCAATGTTATGGCCCTTGTTTTGGGGAGCACGCACCATGTTTTACCAAAATTACATTGGGCCTGATCTGCATTTCATTTACCCCAATGTAACCCAACAGACTCTGAAGGAGCCACTTCCTGATTTGCACTGGTGAGAGCAGAATCTGGCCTATTAATTTTTAAAGCTGATTCGATTTGGGGCTTGTCTATCTTAACTCTGTTTCTTTTTATAGGAAGATCCTGCTTTCTTATCTGAAGTGCTCTTATACGCAGAGGCCCTGGGAATATCCAATAGATGGCAAATAGGCCAGAAACATTCTACACTATTTACTAATTTCTTGGTGGTGGTGACGGAATTAAAACTTGGGCATGGAAATCTTGCTAGATTTGTGATATGTGAGGGTGAGGGCCGTACACTGAAATCACATGTGCAACATGTTACAGATACGTTTTCACCTAAAAAACAAAAGCTTTGGGCAACATACAAAAATTGGAGAGCTGAAACCCAGCAGGATTCAAGCGAGTGGCAGGACTTCTAGCTTCCCTCTCGAAGTCAAACTCTTCAGCTGATCCCTACCCTCGCGTATGCATTACACATTACCATGTACCATGAAGAACCTGCCTCAGCAGCACGTGAGCATCAGGGCCGGCTCCAGGCACCAGCTTAACAAGCAGGTGCTTGGGGCGGCCAAGGGAGAGGGGCGGCACCTGCGGCAATTCGGGGGCGGCAGGTCCCTCACTCCCTCTAGGAGCGAAGGACCTGCCGCCGAACTGCCGCCGCCGATCGCGGCTTTTTTATTTTTTTTCCCCCAATTGCCGCCGCCGATCGTGATCACAGCTTTTTTTTTTTGCTTTGGGCGGCAGAAATGCTGGAGCCGGCCTGGTGAGCATGCACATCTAGGAGTGGTGTCACAGCCATAGGTAGTGCAGAGCAGAGGATAAGGGCAGACTGTAGCACCTGGCAAAGAGACTGTTTATTAACCCTGTATTGTCAGGGCAGAATGTACATTCCCGTGAATTAGTCTCAAGCTCCAGCAGAGCCTGCACGGCAGGCCCCACCTCCTTGCGTCACACAGCCCACGGCTCTGCTCTCTGTAGGGTGGAAGCAGTCCACAAGGGGTAGGTTCTAGGGGGAGCTACAGGGAGGTGGGTCTCTGGAACGGGTTTCCAAAAGCAAGGGAAGTTTGCAGCTGGCTAATGTTGTTATGGTAACAGCATTAGTCTTGAACATACCCTTATCAGGAAGAACGTCCTCATTAGCGGTAAACCTAATACCTTTCCCATCATGCACTGAGTCATGAATTCAAAAGGCGAGGAGCAGGCAGGACAAAGAGAGAAGAGTGTGAATTACAATCCAATTAGCAGTGACACTTAGACAAATACAACTTGAGGAAGTCAAATATTCTAGCTCTTAATAGACTAAATATACCCAGTCTACTGCACCAGCACAGGGCTGTAAAGCGATGCTGTTTCTACAGGCCAGGGAATCTGTTTGGGTTAGCATGGTGAGGTCATGATTCGTGCTGCTGGCAGAAGTACGCTGAGAGCTCTGATCCTCAAACGTCCTAGCTTGGAAGTCGAATAGCTTTGTGCTACCGAAACCTTTGCAGTCAGAGGGGGCTGGAGTGCCTCAGAGGCTGCCATGCACGACAGTTCAGAGGTGCAGCAGGGGTGGCAGACACCTCACTCACAGTTACATAAGCACAGGATTGACTTTTTTCAGCCATTTCCTCCTACAAGCCTATGGGAGGCCTTAAGAACGTGAGAGGAAACCCCAGCTGGAGAGAACTCTGTCAAGCAGGAATCAGCCCTAAACACTGGTGCTGTTCCCTCTGCCTCCTAGACACACGCCCAAGTTCTCCAAATCATTCTATAGTCTGGGGCTATTTAGACGTGTTTGCAAGGTCCAACCCCAGCACAGGGCCCGGAACTGAACTGTGGCCAAAGGGGACCCAGTTCACAGTTTCTTCAATGCTGCTACAAAAAAATCAGTCAGCAGAAGGCCTGGCTCAAACCCTCCCCCGAAGTCCTCAAGGGCTCCCAGCCTGGAGAATTCTCTAGGGTACAGGATACAGCAACATGGGGACTGCCAGATTGAATTCGCCCAGTGCTCCACCTAGTCCAGTGTCCCATCTCCAACAGTGCTTCAGAGAAGTGACCTCTCAGAAGCCAGTTCTGGGATAACCTCACAGAGAAAGTTCCCTCCTAACGCCCCAGGAGTGCGCTTCGCTTGTGCTTTGAAGCTGGCGGTTTATATCCCCCTCAAGCCTCTTTAAAAACAATAGTTCCTGTAACCGCTCTACATATTTCTGTTATCCACACAAACGTCTAATCTTTTTTTGAATCCTGTTACACGTGGCCTCAATATCTTGTGGCAATGAATTCCACAGGCTAACGCTGCACTGTGTGAAATAGTATTTTCTTGCATCAGTTTTGAATTTGCCACTTTCCGGTTTAGTTGAATGTCCCTTTGCTCTTGTATTAACAACACATCAGTGCAGCCAGAACATTGCGAGTCAGCATAACTGAGCGTGGTATGACAATGCACAATGTTATCCCACAGCCTGGAATGTCCAGACAATGTGCAGGGGATAAGGCTTAGTGAAGTCATCTGCTTTCACGTGGCACGGATGAGGGCATCAGCAGTGACAAGCTATGCTAAAGTAGATAAAATGCAAAATCAGAGGGATTTAGGAACCTGGTTCATTTTTAGGGTAGCCAACCCTCCAAGATTTTCCTGGAGTCTCCAGGTTTCAGAGTAGAAGCCGTGTTAGTCTGTATCCGCAAAAAGAACAGGAGTACTAGTGGCACCTTAGAGACTAACAAATTTATTAGAGCATAAGCTTTCGTGGACTACAGCCCACTTCTTCGGATGCATATAGAATGGAACATATATTGAGGAGATATATATACACACATACAGAGAGCATGAACAGGTGGGAGTTGTCTTACCAACTCTGAGAGGCCAATTAAGTAAGAGAAAAAAAACTTTTGAAGTGATAATCAAGCTAGCCCAGTACAGACAGGTTGATAAGAAGTGTGAGAATACTTACAAGGAGAGATAGAGTCAATGTTTGTAATGGCTCAGCCATTCCCAGTCCTGGAGTCTCCAGGAATTAAACATGCTATGTAAGGAAACCTCCAGGAATATGTCCAACCAAAACTGGCAACTGTGTTATACATCTTGTTGGACTGAGCCACAAAATTGACTCTTACCATATGTATGGGTACCTAATAAAAAGATGGGTCCCTTCTCATTTCCCTCACTCCAACATCTGGAGGATTTTGTTCGCTGGAGTTCATTGCGAAAGGCATCTTGACGTAGATAACAGCTGTGCTTACTCTGTCTGGCCACCAGAGGTCTCCATTGCTTTGCAGAGATACAGGAGCGTTTTCCTTGACGATGATAGTAGCTTGATTCTTTAGGTAACTTTGAAACAGGGACATGCATTGTGTTTCTAGATCAGTGGTTCTCAACCACGGGTACGCAGAGGTCTTCCCGGGGATACATCAAATCATCTCGATGTGTGTCTAGTTTTACAACAGGCTATGTAAAAAACACTAGTGAAGTCAGTACAAACTAAAATTTCATACGAAGATTTGTTTATACTGCTCTATATACTATACACTGAAATGTAAGTACAATATTTATATTCCAATGGATTGATTTTATAATTATATGGTAAAATGAGAAAGTCAGCCATTTGTCACTAATAGGGTGCTGTGACACTTTTGTATTTGTATGTCTGGTTTTGTAAGCAAGTTGTTTTTAAGTGAGGTGAAACTTGGGGGTACGCAAGACAAATTAGACTCCTGGAAGGGTACAGTTGTTTGGAAAGGTTGAGAGCCGCTGTTCTAGATCTCAAAAGAAAAGGTGTTTGTTGTGTGTGTTTCAGTCCCACAGAAAGCTGTCTGAGGGACACTTTGACTTTAAAAGGATTCTTGCTTCTGCCTCTTTGTCATCAAGTTCTCCAAGCAGAGAGAGGTGGATACTCTAAAATTCAGATTTTGACTAGCCCCTTCCATACAGCAGTGAACAAGATGTTTTAGAAGAGCTTCTTCCACTTCTCCATTCCAGTCCCATGCTTGGTAGCAGAGTCAGGCAGCATGAGAGCACAGATGTTATGATCTGTGGGACCCCAGGCTGCTGGAGGACTGGTGGAGGTGGGGAGAAACTGGACTATAAGTGGTGAGACTGCCTGGGACCCCCCAGAGTTGCTTGCATTGTTTGTTCTTTGGGACAGCCTGCAGCGAGGGAACTGTATGGAGATCCCAGACAGGTCTGACTCTCACGGCTTTAGCCATCACTTTCTTTTAACAGCAACATTGGAATGGGAGGTCCCACCCCACAGACTGCATTTAAATCAGGGTATAACCTGAAATCTTAGGCTATAACCTTAAGATATTACCTTAGCCTAGTGTTAGTTTCATTGGTTTTCCATGTCCTTCTCCAGAGATGAGCAAGAACCACAAAACCACACAGAAAGAACAGGAGTACTTGTGGCACCATATAGCTATATGCATCCGAAGAAGTGGGCTGTAGCCCACGAAAGCTTATGCTCTATAAATGTGTTAGTCTCTAAGGTGCCACAAGTACTCCTGTTCTTTTTGCGGATACAGACTAACATGGCTGCTACTCTAAAACCACACAGGTGGCCAATGAACGTCCTCTGGCTATGGACTGATACTATTCTGTGCAGAAACGAGGAGACCACTGCTTCTGAACAGCTGAGAGATCTACAGCGACAAATCATTAGTCACATTAGTACTGGGTGACAATGTGGCAGTGTTACCCTGGCTTCCACAGAACTCCCAGTGGGCCATCACAGCAGCGTAGTAAATAACTTGTGCTACTGCTGTGTCTTTCCCTCCAGCAATAAAGATACGTAATAATCTAGGTAGCATATATCCTATACTGGCTAGGCACAAAGCAAGACCTTCAGCATCATTATTCTTGTAGTGGAGTGCCCTCCTCCTTGTGACTCTCAGCATTGCTATCAACCAGGATTAGTCAGAACTGCCTGGGCTGCTGGTGAGTGGCCTATGACCTACGTGTGGTCCGCTTCTGGGTTGATACCTGCTTGGAATCACCTTCCACAAAACAGTACAACTCCCAGTACAATAACGCCAAATTTCACTTCCCCCAAATCACTTACCAACCTTAGTGCCAGGAGCTTGGCTGTGAAATTAGCATCAGGCAAGAAAACCTCCAGGAGTTAAATTTGCACATATTTCTGTTCCCTCAAGATGTAAACATTGAGCAGGAAAACCCCAGCAAATAGCAGCTCTGAAACTGTCATGTTTCCAGGAGCGTGACTGCCAAAGACGCTGCAAACCAGTAGTGCAAGCCATGACAATTAACACCACACTGGAGAGCTTTAGTCAACTCTCCTGATGACAGAAAAGAGCCTTACCCTGAGCTGTCTGTGTCTGGACAAAGGTTTTGATGAGAGTGTCTGTGGTCTGAGTGTAGAGGGACAGCGCATAGCGGAGCGACTGCAGGTCTGGGCTCTTCTCCAAGAAGGTTTTCTTTAGACCGTTCCCACCAGCATGGAAATATTGCTAAGAGCAAAGAGTAAAAGCAACAACATAAAAGGAAAACTGCCACCAGCAACAGACAAGCTGCTGGCAGCCCCTCCGAGAGCAGAGGGAGCTGAAACCTTTGTGAAGCATTTTTTGCAGCAGTGGCTGATTGTTCACCCCGACAGCTCCCCCACCTGTGTGTCAGATCCTGACTCTACAATCACTCAGGCCCCTTGATATGCTGGCTCCACAGTACTATTGACCTGAGTGCCATGTAGGTGTTTAACTGGGCACCTCTTCAGAAGTGGGTTTATGCCACATACTTGGTAGCCCTGAGTCATTCTGGTGCCTTATTGCTGATCATTCCCTAAGATACGTGCCACGCACGATCCATTCCAGAACAGCGTCCGGGGAGTTACTCACTTTGATAGTATCCAGAGCCAGGTCCAGAACCGCACACTGCTTTGGAGTGAGACTTCTAGTTTCTTCCTTCACCATGTGATCCTGAAAAGAACCATCAGATCAAACGTTACTATACTGCTAGTGGCAAAGGCCAGGGAGTCCCCAGTAAAGCTAGGTGCACTGGATTCACACAGGGCGGGGGGCACTGATTCAGCTATGTAAGAGAGCGATAGGGACTCTCTCAGAATCATTCTTTGATGCAACCGATAAAAAAAAGGTTTCCTCCAATTCTGTTGTGTGCACAAGAGGGAAGGAGGTAAACTCACAATGGCGACAGTTTGCATTTTAATCCAAGCTTGTACTCTGCAGCCCTGTGTCATGAAAAGCCCTAAATGACAAATTTGCTTGTCACTCATGAATTATGCAGCTCGCCCCAAAACTACTACTAACAGAACCTTCAGCCCACAGTGACGTATTGTGTGTGTGTCACAGCTTGGACAGAAAAACTGCTTGAGAGATTTTTTGGAAAAAAATGTACTGGTCCTACTGTATTTTTCATAACCCTCCATGCAAACGGCCTTGGTACCGAGTGAAACAGTACAGATCATCAAAGGAAGAAGAGTAATACAGTCTAGAAACTTCTAAAAATTACCTAAAATATGGAAATCTTGGGACCTACCACAACTAAAAATCAGTGCTGTGTATCCCCCTGGAAATCTTCCTTTTCCAATTGTCCATCTGTTAGAATATACTGTTAATAGAATATATTTCTAGTCAAGTGTCATGAGACAATCAACCTGCAGACCTGTCACCGGGCCAAGCACCCTCTCTTTGCAGGCTAGGCCTCAGGCCATCGTAAGTCTGGAGAGTAAATTCTACATTCTGGGAGGTGAAGGAGACTTTCTCCAGCAGGTGGTTTGGCCATTTGAGCTGCGGAGAGGTTTGGAATTTTAGTAGCAGCAGCATTCGTGGTCAATATGTAGGAGAAGCAGTCAATGCAATATTACACACAATATCGCCACTACACATTTTGTGAATGTATCGGGTCTATCAAAACCCAGACATTTTCCCACTGGGAACTCTGACTGCTGCATGACACCTTTCAGGGAGACATGCCTGCCTGGCTACTGTGTCCCTTTCATAGCAAACAGAGCCATGAGGTAGCCTACCTGTTCCTGTCTTGTATTTCTAATATTTGCCATGGGAGCCCAGTCAATCTTCATAATGACCAAAGATAGGTACATGTATTGTTCTCTTACTGCCAGGTGCTTGTTCCAGAGGCTGGCCTGGCTGATGTTCCATTTGTTATCTGGTTGAGCCTGGCTCCTCCTTTAGTTCAGTATAGATTGTGGCCCCTTGACCTTTGCAAAGTAATACGTTCAGCCCTCGCGCTGAACATGTGCGCACAGCTGGCCTAGATTCATATGGCCCACATTTTCAAACAAAGTTCGGCTCCTACGTCCATACAGAACATAAGAACGGCCAGACCGGGTCACACCAGTGATCCATCCAGCCCAGTATCCTGTCTTCCGACAGTGGCCAATGCCAGAGGAAATGAACAGAACAGAGAATCATCAAGTGACCCATCCCCTGTCGCCCATTCCCAGCTTCTGGCAAACTGAGGCTAGAGACACCATCCCTGCCCAGCCTGGCTAATAGCCATTGATGGACCTAGGTAGCCTGTATTTCAAGAGTGCTGGTGCCCAGTGGCTCCCATTGAAGTCCATGGTAGTTATTGGGTGCTCCATGCTTTGGGGAAGAAGAAAAAAAAATCAGCCCACTTTGTCAGGTCTTTTAGTATAAATGGAAGGAGCCAAAACTTTAGACCCCTGATTTGAAAATCTTTGCCTGCATGCCTAGCTCCGGGATGGGGCAGGTGCTTCTGGTTTAGGATTCACACAGTTACTGGTTTGCCCTTTAACAGGTTCTAATGCTGCATCCCAGAGCAGCACCGATGTGTGGAGCTACCCAGTGAGACCACAGCAGTCTCTTCTCCAGGCCAGTGTTGAACAGCATTTCTTCCGCTAAGGAACCGGAAGTTTTCCTTCAGTTTCTCTTATGAGCTGCAAGTAGCTCAGTTGAAGCTGATGCCGCTTCACATTCCTGTACACAGAGGGCAAAGCATTCTCTTCAGTCAGTCTCAGAATAAGCATCTCATTCGTCTAGAGCACCCGGCTACCCTATCCTGGGACTGGGCTTGTTTAATCAAGGTAGCGGTATTTCCAGAACATAGAGCAGCTCTCTCATCTGCTGCTAAGTCCTGTTGAAACGGCTCCTACGTCCGTCTGCCAGTTGGGAGATTCCCTACCTTTGGAGCCCATACTAGGAGATCAGTCTTTCTTTCTCCTAAACCTTTGAAATGCTGCTTCTTCTCTGATGTTTGAGCTGCTACTGAAACGGACCTTGGTCCACGTGACCATTTGGGGAGTAACATGTGTCTGCTTCCAGATGGAGGTCTTCAGAGTAAGCAATATCTAACTATGTTACATGGATTTATCAGCCCAAGAGCTTCAGCATCGCAACATCTGCAGTCAAAGAGTTGCCTGTGATCTTCATCTCCTGCATACGCAGCTTATTTTCATCAGCCATCATCGCTTCCATAACAGAGTACAAGAGGTGTGGCCTTGCAAGCCAGGAGCACTTTGCAAACACAATAAAAACACTTCATTAAAAGATTTCAAGTGAGAACACAATTTCACTGACTGCCAGCATGGCTGTGATCAGCACAAGAAAGAGCCAGCTGCATTCTTCCTTGCTTCAGACAGCAGCATCAGCAACACAGATCTGGAGTCAGAACCGAGCTGGCCATTCTGGGACAACGGGGACAGAGCAGCCCGCAAGCTCCCTGTTCCATGGACGCTGTCTATGGGCTCAAGCACAGACAGCAGGAAAAACTGGTTTCTATTCAGCAAACCGAGCAGATGACGTTTAGAAGATACCTGGGAATCAAATATGCATATTACCAATGTGCCATTTTCATGGTCACTTTTCGGACCGTGACATTACTCTAAAACACGACTCGATTCATCAACAGGACAAGAGACCACTGTTGTCCAGTTTGCCAGCTTCAGTTTTTCAGCTGAGTTACTAGACATGCCTGCGCTTTAGCCTTTCCTTTTTGTATTAAAAATGCAAGGAGTGGTTCGGATCTCCTAAGCATCCTGCCAAATGGCAGAGAAGCCGAGGGGGCTCAGCATGGCCTTTCGTTCGTGCTCTCTCTTTTAGTCTTAAACATAGTGATTACAGCTACTCAGGCCTGCAGAACTGACACCCCTTTGGAACCTTTGCTCTTCTGACAAAGCTCATTTGGATTCAGTGCTCTGTCTATTAGAAAAAACAGTTCCCTACCTCTCATAACTGTTACTCTTCGAGATGTGTTGCTCATGCCCATTCCAATAGGTGTGCGCGTGCCATGTGCACGATCGTCGGAAGGTTTTTCCCCTAGTGGTACCCGTCAGGTCGGCGGTGGAGACCCCTGGAGTGGCACCTTTATGGAAGCGTATATAGGTCCCTGCCGACCTGCCGCCTGCTCAGTTCCTTCTTGCAGGAATACTCCAACAGAGGGGAGGGATTTAGAATGGACATGAGCAACATCTCAAAGAACAACACTTACGAGAGGTAGGTAACCATTTTTTCTTCTTCGTGTGCATTCCAATAGGTGACTCCCAAGCAGTTTCCCTTGTGGGGAGGGGTTGGAGTTCACCCGGTTGTTGAGTGCAGGACTGCCCTGCCAAAGGCTGTATCGCCCCTCACCTGCTGGGTAATGGTATAGTGTGATGTGAAAGTGTGGATGGAAGACCATGTTGTTGCCTTGTATATGTCCTGGATAGGGACCTGCACCAGGAACGCTGTGGATGACACCTGCGTCGTAGAGTGCTACCTCGTGTAATGCGCTGTAAGCGGAGGGGCTGGAAGTTTTGCCAGGTCGTACCAACACACACGCGCCCTGAAAGCTGGCCTGAAATGCTTAGCATGCCAGACGAACCGTCCTCAGCTCCCTTATGTTGATATGCAGTGATAGTTCTGCATGGGACCATAGGCCGTGGGTTCTGATATTGCCCAGGTGCGCTCCCCAACCGAGCACCGAGGTGTCCGTGACCAGGTTGGGGTTTGGCTGCAGCCACTAGTGGAGAGATTCGAGGATGCGAGGGGGGAGGGTAACTATCGTGTCCAGCGGGTCCCTGGCCGGCCTGTGCACCCATGCCTGGAGGGGCCGAAGGCGTAACCTGGTGTGCTGGACCACATATGTGCAGGCTGCCATATGCCCCAATAGCTTCATGCAATTTCTGGCCGTGGTTGTGGGAAACCGGCAAAGGTTTTCGACAATGTCCGTGAGCGCTTGGAAGCACAGCTCAGGCAGGAATGCCCTGGTCTGCATGGAGTCCAAGAGAGCCCCTATGAACTCTATTCTCTGCATCGGGGCCAGTGTGCATTTGGGCACATTCAATAGGAGGCCCAGTCTGTGGCTCAGGCCAGGGACACATGCTCTGCAGCCTGTGCTTGTGATTCGGCCTGGACGAGCCAGTCATCCAGGTATGGGAACACTTGCACCTGGCGTTTGCGGAGGAAGGCTGTCACGACTGCCATACACTTGGTGAATACCCGGGGGGGCTGCTGAGAGCCCGAACGGGAGCACCCTGAACTGGTAGTGCTGGCCACTGACCACGAACCTGAGGAATAGTCTGTGGGCCGGGATAATGGATATATGGACGTACGCATCTTTGAAGTTGAGGGCAGTGTACCAGTCCCCCGGATCCAGGGAAGGAATAATGGCGGCCAGAGAGATCAAGTGAAACTTCACTTTTCTTATGAATGTGTTGAGCTCTCGCAGATCCAGGATAGGCCAGAGCCCCCCTTGGCCTTGGGGATGAGGAAATAATGGGAGTAGGACTCCTTGCCCCTGAACTCCTGAGGAACTGTTGCCCCTAGAGCGAGAAGTGAATGCACCTCCTGCAAGAGGAGTTGTTTGTGAGAAGGGTCCCTGAAGAGGGACGGGGAAGGTGGGTGGGAGGGAACAGAATTGGATAGAATACCTCACTTCTACCATGCTGAGGACTCAGCAATCTGACATGATCTGGGACCAAGCACAAAAGAAGTGGGAGAGTCGATTCACAAAAAGGGGTGGGGGGGGAAGTGTACAGATCAGAGACTGAAACTGATGCTCCGTCCTCGGGCACATCTTCAAAAGTTTGGCTTTGGGCCAGGGGGCTGTTTGGCCAAACCCTGGCCTTGGCCTGAGGAGGACTGTGGCGGGTACCTCCTATTATTTCTGCCCCGACTCCTTGACAAGTCTTGCCTAGGAAGCCCAGAGTAGAAGCAGAATGGGGGCTGAGGCTTGAAAGGCTTTCTTTTAGGTGCAGGGGTGTGGATCCCCAAAGACTACAAAGTTGCCCGCGAGTCCTTAAGGCTGTGCAGGCGAGAATCTATAGTTTAGGCAAACAAGCCCACAGTCAAAGGGTAGGTCCTGAATCGTGTTCTGGACCTCCGGTGGCATTCCCGACACCTGGAGCCACGCACTGCACCTCATTGTAATGGCGGTGGCCATGGTCTGAGCTGCCAAGTCCGCCGCGTCTAACGCAGCTGTAGGGAGGTTCTGGAGACCACCCTACTCTCCTCAAGGAGTGTGCTAAACTCCTTGCGCGAGTCAGCCAAGAGCAACACCTGGAACTTTGCCAACGAGCTCCACGAGTTGAAAGCCATAGTGGTTGAGTACCGCTTGCTGGTTGGCCATTCGAAGCTGGAGCCCCCCAGTCAAGTAGACCTTCCGGCCGAAAAGGTCCAGCTTCTTAGTGTCCCGTGACTCAGGCGCAGGACCCGGCTGTCCTTGCCTCTCTCTGTGATTTGCCGCATCGACCACCAGAGTCCCTGGTTGGGGATGGGTGAAAAGGTGTTCGTACCCTTTCTGTGGCACAAAATAGCGTCTTTTGACCCCTTTAGCGGTGGGTGGTATAGAGGCCGGGGTCTGCCAGAGCACCTTAGTGGTGTTTTGGATAGTTCTTATTAGGGGCAAGGCCACCCTAGAAGGACCCTCCAAGGCAAGGATGTCCACCATCGGGTCAGACTCCTCCATGACCTCCTCTGCCTGGAGATTGAGATTTGGGGCCACCCTCCTAAGGCGGTCCTGGTGTCCATTGCCGGAAGGGTGGAGGTGGTGCCCACCATCGCCTCATCTGGTGAGAAGATGGGGAAGGCCCATGGGACAGGATCTTCCTGCCCTTCTGGCTCTCTGGAGGTCGGGTCAGGTGCCTCGGAGCCTCCCGTGACTGGAGGTGGCTCTAGTGTCACTGATGGCACTGGTTCGGGTGCTGCGCCTGAACGTGACAGCCCAGAGTCCCTGTCATGTGCGGGGTCCTCAGGAGCCCTGGGGGTGTGTCGAGCCAGCGACGTTGCTGAGTGGGGGACATGGGGTGCAGATGCCACTGATGCCGGCCTGGAGCCCTGAGCCTGAGCCTGATGGTAGGCCCAAGGAGTCCAAAAAGGCCATTGGACTGGGCCCTGCCAGGCGACTGCCGGTGCCGATGATTCCACCCATGCAGTGCTGTGACCGGGAGCAGTAGTGGCTGCGACAAGATACAGAAGACTCGACATCTGACCTGGAAAAGTAGTCTGTACCTGACCAGTACCGGGGAGATGGTGAGCAGCGCGGTAGCATCATAGTCTTGCCACAACGATGAACGAGAGGCAGTGCCACCATCAGTGCTGCAAAGGGTGCTGGAGCCACATGCGGCGCCGGGATAGATGCTGCAGCCGGTTCGGTCACCGGTGCCTGGGCTTGTGGTGCCGGGGCCCATGCCATTATGGCAATGAGGTCCCATGCTGCCTCGTAGGTATCCGGTGTGGCGGGAAGGTCGAGCTCTTCCTCCAGATCTTCCTGAGTCAGGGCGTCTACCAGCACCAGACTTGATGGGCCTCCTGTTGGGGCCCAGAGTCAATGGTGTTGGGTCTTGAGGCCCAGACCATGGGTGTCCCACGGGAGGATGCACCCTGCTGGAATCCCCTCACGGCTTCTTGACAGGGGAACGAGTCCTGTCTGCCTTCTTTTTCTTATGCGGTGCCGCCTGATAGCAGTAGCCTTACGACTCAGGGAACGGTGCAGGTGCTCCTTGGAGGAGTCCTTCCTCAGTGCCAGGACATCCCGCACCGAGGCCGGGGCGCTTTGCACCGATGATGCCGGTGCCCCTCCTGGTGTCGGCTGTGGGCAGAGGGCCGACTCCATCAGGAGGAGCTTCAAACAACAGTCCTGGGTCTAAAGCTCCTGCAAACTGGGTACTTCTCTGTCTGATGGCCCTCTCCTGAACACTTGAGACAAGCAGTGTGCGGATCGCCTGTGGGCATAGGTTTCACACACCTCTCGCATGCCTTAAACCCCTGCGACAGAGGCATGCCCCAGTGCCTGGGGAAAACTAGGGCGGGGGGAAGCCCCCCAAAGTAAGTTCAACTATCTACAAACTAGTATATAACAAACTAACGACTATGTACAAGGAAGAAAAGGGAACCACTAGGTAGGCATTTGCGAATGCAAGAGACTGAGCTGCTCCATGCCTAGTTGGCAGCCGGTATCACGTGGAGTGTCCCGGGCGTCGGCCCTGGGGCCGGTTTTGTTCAATATCTTCATTAATGATCTGGAGGATGGCATGGACTGCATCCTCAGCAAGTTCGCGGATGACATTAAACTCGGGGGGGAGAGGTAGATATGCTGGAGGGTAGGGATAGGATACAGAGGGACCTGGACAAATTGGAGGATTGGGCCAAAAGAAATCTGATGAGGTTCAACAAGGACAAGTGCGGAGTCCTGCACTTAGGACGGAAGAATCCCATGCACTGTTACAGGCTGGGGACCGACTGGCTAAGCAGCAGTTCTGCAGAAAAGGACCTGGGGATTACAATGGACGAGAAGCTGGATATGAGTCAGCAGTGTGCCCCTGTTGCCAAAAAGGTCAACGGCATATTGGGCTGCTTTAGTAGGAGCCTTGCCAGCAGATCGAGGGACGTGATTATTCTCCTGTATTTGGCACTGGTGAGGCCACATCTGGAGTACTGTGTCCAGTTTTGGGCCCCACACTACAAAAGGGATGTTGACAAACTAGAAAGAGTCCAGCGGAGGGCAACAAAAATGATTAGGAGCCGGGGCACATGACTTATGAGGAGAGGCTGAGGGAACTGGGGTTATTTAGTCTGCAGAAGAGAAGAGTGAGGGGGGATTTGATAGCAGCCCTCAATTACCTGAAGGGGGGTTCCAAAAAGGATGGAGCTCGGATGTTCTCAGTGGTGGCAGATGACAGAACAAGGAGTAATGGTCTCAAGTTGCAGTGCGGGAGGTCTAGGCTGGATATTAGGAAAAACTTTTTCACTAGGAGGGTGGTGACGCACTGGAATGGGTTACCTAGGAAGGTGGTGGAATCTCCATCCTTAGAGGTTTTTAAGGCCTGGCTTGACAAAGCCCTGGCTGGGATGATTTAGTTGGGGATTGGTCCTGCTTTGAGCAGAGGGTTGGACTAGATGACCTTCTGAGGTCTCTGCCAACCCTGATATTCTATGATTCTATGCTCCAATGACCATCACTGGCGGCACGAAGGAACTGAGCAGGCGGTGGGTCGGCAGGGACCTATATACACCACCATAAAGGCGCCACTCCAGGGGTCTCCACAGCCGACCCGACAGGTACCGCTAGGGGAAAAATCTTCCAACGATCGTGCATGCGGCACGCACACACACCTATTGGAATGCACATGAGCAACCACTCAAAGAGCAACTAATGCCTCTGGGACAGATACAGACGAGTGCACGTACACTTTCGTGTGCAGCTAACATGCACATAACTGAACTTCAGTGGACGTCTCCTCTGTCATCCTGGACTTGTGTGTGCACAGAAGTACGTGAGCGTGCAAATCAGGGGCTGCACAGGAACACTGAAACTATGCAAATGAGGCATGTGCAAGTCTGAAAACGAAGTCCTTTGTACAAAAAAAAATTCCATTTCACTGAACTTACATCCAACAGATTTACAGGCAATAGCAGTTAGCAGAATGTTTGTGTCATTTCAGATTTATGTTCACAGCAGCTTTCTGAATGGCAAAGGCCCTTCATGTGACCCAGTGACTTGAGAAGACAAGGAGGACTGTCCCGCATCCTCTTGAAGCCTTTGGCCAGCTGGCTGCCTGAAGCTCAGTTGCTGCCCCTCTGCTGAGCTACCGCTGAAATCTGCGACCACGGGTACTAGGATGAAAGGAGGCAGACAGCTTAGATGCCTCACAGCTGCAGGCAAAGTAGCACAGCACAGCCCCCAGCACAGGAATCTGAGCTTTGAGTTCTGCCACAGAGGAGCCCGAGGGGCTCCTGAAAAACCTGGGTGCCTCAAGGAAAGAGATAAGAGTCCCGAGATGCAGGGTAGACACTGATGGAGAAGAAAGAAAACAGATGCAGTCGCAGTCCATTAGCATCTTGTGTCAATAAGTGTAACAAACGTGATACATGCACACGGCAACTGAATTTTAATGGCAGGGAAACAATGTTAACGGAACATATTTAAAATACATTGATTCAGTCAGAAACATGCTCGTTGCATTGGAAAGCGCTCTGGAATTAGCATCTTGTACCAAGTTGAGCTTCCTGCCAATCCTCCCTGCTACACAATTGATCATTTCGTATGTTGCGATTCCTCATTTGCAGCTTCTCTTGCACACAAGTTTTTCTGTAGCAAGGTTAAATCATACTCAGAAAGGCCTGACCGGTATAAAGCATCTCCATCTCTCTATTTGCATATCATTCTTGTTGTGACCCCTGGAGCAATGCTTGATTGGCTCACCGTCAGGCAGCGTGCACTTAGTGCCGTCAAAGCACATCAGATCAGCCTGCATGCTAAATGCCAACTTCCAGCAACAGAGAGCCCACGCAGTCAGAATGTCTGGGCACAGTTCAGCTCTGCTCTAAGAAGTGACAGTTATTTTCATATCAATGAGTCCAATTCAGAAACGATTCCTTCGTCAATAGCTAATGCAGCCTACATTCCCATTGATATTCATTTATTACCAGTGTTCATTACTATTTATAAAAGAGCTCAAAGCGAAAACTTGGCATTTTCTATTGCACAAGTACATGTAGAGGAATTGGATGGATTCTCAGTGTTTTTTCTTTTTCCTTTTAAAATAAATTACCGATTGTTCACTTGTTATACTGAACATGCAAATAATTAAATCTATTGTAAATGTAAAGCCATGCAGTAAATCTAAGCGTAGCACTCATGTTAGTAGCATGTACTCTACGGGGCACATTGCCAGTCACAGACAGGGGGGGAGACAGAACACATGCTATGCACTACTGCACTTTCATGTTTGTATACAAGGACATAAATGCAAGCCACACACAACACCAGTACCTTCAACTTTGACAAGTGTCCCAGTTCCTTAGCCGCACTGAAAATCAACTGCGTACCCTATGATTGCCAGAAGTTAAAGTGGAAGAAAGGAGAGAAAGATTAGAAATCAATTTTTGAGCAAGTAAAGGAAAAAGGTGCAAATCAAGCTGGTCCAGTGATCTTGACATAACCAACCCAGGGCCAGACATGCTAGTGTTGTTTTCCTCCATTTCCAAGGAACACATTTGTTAGCTAGAGTAAAGAGCAGCCTTCCTGTGGACAGCCACATACAGCGCTCCCGCAGGCTGCGGTACACTGCTAGTTCTCACGTGCAGAAACCACCTATTTAAACCAATGACATCCAGCTGGATTACACACAAACAGACAGTGAATACATTGTATTACCCTCGACTGGACGCTCTATTACAGCCAGACCTACAGATCTGGGAGTACAAAGCTTTTATGGAGTTGACTAGAAACTAAGCGCAGATCACATTGTTAGTTAGAACTTTCGTGTAGACATGCAGCACAGTGGGGGTAAGCACACGTTAGCCCCCCAATTTGATTGGTTTGGTTTTTAGTGTATTATCTCAGGCAGAAGACAGGCAGGCCCAGTCTAGTGGAATACTCTAAAAATTCCTTATTCACAAACATGAACAGATCGGCACCTAGACATCCCCTGTTCCCACACCATGGTTTACTTGTGTCCTGTGAACAATGACACAATGAGGAAGGAAGCTGGAGCCCTGGTGCTGGGAAATGTGACTTGGAGCCAGATACATTGCAGCATAATGAATGCTGATCCTTTTCCTCTGCCGTAGCATCTTTCCACCCTTCTCTAATGCACCTATCACCCGGATACTGGAGTCCTATACTCAATGAGCAAGGCTACAAGCAACCAGACAGTTATTGCCACCCATTGCTCCTAAGATCCTTTATGGGATGTGCTTGAAATTATTTTCTTCCTCTCCCTGTGTTTTCGCCTCCTCCCTGGACAAAGGGCCTGTTCAGTGGAGAGCCTGAGGAATCCAACCTGCTCTCGCGCTGGTTGTGAATTCCCTCCGCTCTCCGTTGCACGCTCTTCCACTCTGGCAGGCGCTGTGGGGAGGAGGCTGTAAATGTCCAGGCTTCTCCAGTTGAATTTCCCCCTTTCTTGCTCAGTGAGGCCTGAACTGTGCTGGGAGGATCGTCCCCTGGAATGGGGAACTGGACCCTAGTCCCTGCAGGCCAGTAAATGATAATTAGGGCACTGCTGTTTAATTTTGTTTCAGTTACTTTTCCGAATGAACACCATACACCAGTTCAAAAGGAAGTCCAGTGAAGCTAGCCCTGTCCTTGGGATTGTTGGTGTACTCGGCAATTTCTACAAGTCCCATATGTTTCCAAATAGCTCTAATGAGCCCCTCATGCTGTACATTATTTTCCTTCACCACCTCCCCTCCCTACCCCTTTACCCACTAGTCTTCCGTACTTCAGTAATCCCTTCGCTCTCATCCTTCCACCCGGAGAGCCAGCAAACCAAACAATCCCAGTGCTAAGAGTCTGGAGGAAGAGTTTGGCTAGTGTAGTTGAGCAAAAAGGCGGCTGAGAGGGAATCTGATTGCACTGTATAAATACATCCGGGTGGGGATAAGGGGGTAAAAACACCAAGGAGAGCAAAGAGCTATTATTGAGGCTGAAGGAAAGTCTTGGCACAGGAATAAATGAGGATAAACTGGCCATGAACAAATTCAGGCTGGAAATTCGGATGATGTTTCTAACCGGCAGAGGAGGGAGGCTCTGGAGCAGCCTCCCAAAGGGGTCAGTGGGGCAAACAACGTAACTAGTTTTGAGAGAAAGCTGGAGAAATGTATGAGTGATTGTGGGACGGGGTTGCTTGTGATGCCAGAAGTTGGGAATGGGCGACAGGGGATGGATCACTTGACGATTCCCTGTTCTGTTCATTCCCTCGGGGGCACCTGGCATTGGCCACTGTCGGCAGACAGGATACTGGGCTAGATGGACCTTTGGTCTGAACCAGTCTGGCCGTTCTTATGTTGGTAGGGGGCAGGGCTTGGCAGCCCGGGGGGTGCCTTCTGGTTTATGGCTTATGTTCTGAAGCTCATGCTTCAGGGCTCCAGCTGGTCACCTGCAGGGGTCAGGAAGGGATCCCTGTCCCCCAGGTACTCTGGTGGTATGTGCTTTGTTTTCTCTCTCTGAAGCATCAGGGATGGCCACAGCTGGAGATGGGACATTGGATGGGGAGTGTCAGGGATCTGAGGTGGCACTGAGCATTCTCTCTCTCAGATGCTTGGCTGGTCCTTGCTCATGTGCTCAGGGTCTGACTGATCACAATATGTGGGGTCAGGAAGGAATTTTCCCTCAGGTCAGACTGGCAGTGAACTGTGGTTTTTTTTAAACCTTCTTCTGCCATGTGGGGGTGCAGGTCACTAGCCAGAATTATCTGGGTAGATCTCACGTCAGTGTTTCTCTGCCATTGTGGGGTCTCTGGCACGGGTGTATCTCAATCTCTCCCATTCTCTGCCTGTGGCACATCATAGCCTAGTCCCCTGTGGGCTGTGATATCTGGATCTAATTCTGATGGTTGGGTTTAGCACGTGGGTGGTGCTGGTGGCCTGTGAAATACAGGTAGTCGGACTGGATGATCTGGTGGTCCCTTCTGGCCTTAAACTCTATGACTCTGTCAGAGACACTGCATGTCTGCTGCCACCCTGATCACTTGGCTTGTCTCTTATATCCCTTCCCCCCGCCATTTAACTCTGTATTTTGTAAGCTGTCTCTGAAGTAGAGGGGTCTGGGTGCTGGGGGAGTGAAGCTTGGTGAGGTGGGGGTCTAGGGGCAGCTAGTTGGGGGTCAGGGGTATGGGGGTCTGAAGGTGGGGGTGGGACTCATCAGGGTGGGGGTTTGAGTGCAGGGAGCTCAGTGGGGGGTGGTCTGGGTGCAGGGGTGGGAGTCCCAAGGCAGAGTGTCTGGGTGCAGGGGGGCTCCAGATTCAGGGATTGAGGTTCACTGGGCTAGGGTTCAGATATGGAGGACTAGGGCGGTTCTGGATGTGGGGTGAGGCTTGGTGGGGGTGTCTGGGTATGAGAAGTCCAGATGCACGGGGGTTGGGCAGATGGGGGAGCAGCTCCCCATACAGTGACCCCTCCCCTGCAGCTGAGGAGCGATGGGGGCAGGAAGCAGGGGAGGCGGCTGAACTTCCTGCAGCTGGGGGAGGTTTCTGGGGGTGAGTCTGACAGCCCCAGCCACTCCTTGCAGGGGAAGAGGAAGTCTTGTCCTCTCCTGCCTCCAGCCCAGCCAGGACTAGCAGCTGATCCCGGATCAGGGTAGGAGCTACTAGCTGGGGTGTTCCTAGCCCTGCGGTGATTTACCCCTCCGCCAGCTGCTCTGGGTGCCTGAAACAATATACCTGCGCAGCTAGGGAGTGGTGCGTAACTGCTCTTGCAGCTTCCCTTTGCTTCCCTGTCAAAGTCTTTTTTCTGCGGGGAAGCAAAGGAATCTGCAGGGGACATGAATTCTGCGCATGCGCAGTGGCGCAGAATTACCCCAGGAGTAAGAAAGGTATATCCTAGTAGCTTTTACCATTGCTGCTAACTAATCACACTACTGCAATACCTGACCGATGTGTGTGACTGCACTTAGGGCTTTTGATCAGCATTTATGGTCAAATGGTAAATGCTGTGTGATTTCTGGAGTTCATTTTTACTTCCAAGAGGTTCTTAAGGTTTCAGCACGTGCTGAGCTAAGCAGAAGAGCACACACTTCTTCTAAATCAAGTTACAAGACATTTCAAATGAGCAGCCCCAAAATGCTATTTAAATATTAATATTTCACAGTTCAGTTCTGTCATTCCTCTTTGGAATTTTTCAATACGAGTTTGAACAACAACATTAGCCAGCCAAGGCACGTAGCATTCCTGCTGCAGGCTCCTAAGTAGGCCAGGTCTGAAACACTGAGCAATACCCAGTGACTCAGAATGCTTCATGGAACAAAGCTGCTCAGATAAGTAGTCTCCAATTTTTCTTTCCCAGTAGGCACTATCCCTGCCAATCAATGCCAATCACTGTCAGCGTATGTTTGCAAACAGAAGTTATTCCGTTATTACAATGAGTTTCTCATCAAAGTTGGGATCGCCCAAATGAAATAACATGGACAGCTCTGTCATCAGGCAAAGACAGCTCTTGTAAACAAGATACTACAGCTCCTCAAAAGGCTGTTTATCCATGCAAGGAAACATCCCACCACAAAACTCTCTTGAGACACCTTGTACCATGTGCAGCACCTTGGGAATGAACCATCCCCGACTGTCACCGCAGAAATTCAGCAGCAATCCCTGGAACCAGCAGAACCTCCACATGTTATACGGACATTACTATATTTTAACCCTTTGACATTGGTATTTCCTGGTGATCCCCAGAACAAAAGTGGTTAAAGCATTATGGAGGAACATGGGGAGAGAGCATGGGCCATCACAGGAAGTACTACCATCTGTCTGGTGACACCCATAGTTCTGAGTGGTGCAGGATGTAAGCAGTTCTAATTTTCCTAGCGCTTTCCAAGGAAATTCACTTGGTCTTCATACCTGCACCTGTCACAGACATAAGACAGCTGTCATTTGCAGCCTGAGGATAATTCAAATCTCTGTTCATGGTTTGATTGTTTTAAAAAAGCCATTCAGGCAGGGTTCTCAGCTGCTGTCCGTCAATGGGCAATGCCAATTTACACACTCTGAAGAGTAAGCTGCCAAAGTTTAACACATCCTGCCACTTGATTTGACATATGTAACAAAACACAGAGACACAATACACAGGTCTGCAGATGGTCACTAACCCCACAGTCTTTCTGTTTGTAAAGTATCAGGGGGTAGCCATGTTAGTCTGTATCTACAAAAACAACAAGGAGTCTGGTGGCACCTTAAAGACTAACAGATTTATTTGGGCATAAGCTTTCGTGAGTAAAAACCTCACTTCTTCGGATGCATAGAGTGAAAGTTCCAGATGCAGGCATTATATACTGACACATGGAGAGCCGGGAGTTACTTCACAAGTGGAGAACCAGTGTTGACAGGGCCAATTCAATCAGGCCTGTCCTGTAGTAGGTGATTTCTCCTCAGACCCTACGCTACCAGCACTCCCAGCTATCTTCGAGACACCACCGACTTCCTGAGGAAACTACAATGCATTGATGTTCTTCCTGAAAACACCATCCTGGCCACCATGGATGTAGAAGCACTTTACACCAATATTCCACACAAGGATGGACTACAAGCTGTCAGGAACAGTATCCCTGATGAGGCCACGGCACACCTGGTGGCTGAACTTTGTGACTTTGTCCTCACCCACAACCACTTCAGATTTGGGAACAACTTATACCTTCAAGTCAGTGGCACTGCTATGGGTACCTGCATGGCCCCACAGTATGCCAACATTTTTTTGGCTGACTTAGAACGCTTCCTCAGCTCTCGTCCCCTAGTGCCCCTCCTCTACTTGCGCTACATTGATGACATCTTCATCATATGACCCATGGAAAGGAGGCCCTTGAAGATTTTCACCTGGACTTCAACAATTTCCACCCCACCATCAACCTCAGCCTGGATCAGTCCACACAAGAGATCCACTTCCTGGACACTACAGTGCAAATAATGATGGTCACATAAACACCACCCTATACCGGAAACCTACTGACCGCTATACGTATCTACATGCCTCCAGCTTCCATCCAAGACACATCACACGATCCATTGTCTACAGCCAAGCCCTAAGATACAACCGAATTTGCTCCAACCCCTCAGACAGAGACAAACACCTACAAGATCTTTATCAAGCATTCTTAAAACTACAATACCCACCTCGGGAAGTGAGGAAACAGATTGACAGAGCAAGACGGGTACCCAGAAATCACCTACTACAGGACAGGCCCAACAAGGACAACAACAGAACACCACTGGCCATCACATACAGCCCCCAGCTAAAACCTCTCCAGCGTATTATCCACGATCTACAACCTATCCTGGAAAATGATCCCTCTCTCCCACAGATCTTGGGAGGCAGGCCAGTCCTCGCTTACGGACAACCCCCCAAACTGAAGCAAATACTCACCAGCAACTACACACCACACCACAGAAACACCAACCCAGGAACCAATCCCTGTAGCAAACCTCGTTGCCTACTCTGTCCCCATATCTACTATGGTGACACCAGAGGACCCAACCACATCAGCCACACCATCAAGGGCTCATTCACCTGCACATCTACTAATGTCATATATGCCATCATGTGCCAGCAATGCCCCTCTGCCATGTACATCGGCCAAACTGGACAGTCCCTCCGCAAAAGAATAAATGGACACAAATCAGACATCAGGAATGGTAACATACATAAGCCAGTAAGTGAACACTTCAATCTCCCTGGTCATTCTATTACAGATTTAAAAGTCACTATCATTGAACAAAAAAACTTCAGAAACAGACTTCAAAGAGAAACAGCAGAACTAAAATTCATTTGCAAATTCAACACCATTAATCTGGGCTTGAATAGGGACTGGGAGTGGCTGGCTCATTACAGAAGCAGCTTTGCCTCTCCTGGAATTGACACCTCCTCATCTATTATTGGGAGTGGACTACATCCACCCTGGTTGAATTGGCCCTGTCAACACTGGTTCTCCACTTGTGAAGTAACTCCCGGCTCTCCATGTGTCAGTATATAATGCCTGCATCTGTAACTTTCACTCTATGCATCCGAAGAAGTGAGGTTTTTACCCACGAAAGCTTATGCCCAAATAAATCTATTAGTCTTTAAGGTGCCACCAGACTCCTTGTTGTTTCTGTTTGTAAAGAGCTCGTTAGTACCCAGGTTTATTTCTTTATGTGGCACTAATTCACGAGTGCTTTCGCTTGCATGAAGAACTGCCTTGAGGCACATTTATTCCATTCAGCTGTGTGTTCGGCGCTCAGATCAGACAGCCTTTAGATTTGATTATTGGCATTATTTTGTTTATCTGTTTAAGAGGTTTGATCTGACAAGCAGAGCTTCTGTATAGTGGCCATTAAAATAAAAGATTATTCTTCCAAGGTGTTTTTGCTACGTTAAGCGATCAGAAGCTAGCTTTTAACCGGGGACAGACAAGTCTTCTCGTATTTGGAAGTGGTTCTCCGAGGACCCTGGCAGGGCGTAGAATCTGGCTTTCCAGCAGAGCTCATGAAGAGACGCTGATTTAGCTCAGCCGGCCCAACGCTAAGGTAACCCACCTCCCCGCACACTTGCTACAGGAGCAGACTTGGAATTCCTTGCCCTTGGCTAATGCAACAGAGAGGTTGTATTTATCTCCACGGGCCATAAGGAGTGCTAGCAGCCCCCCGCCAGAACAGTTTCCCCCCCGCTGACATCCACTTCAGAGGATCTGTTTGCATAACAGGCAGGGTGCTGCTATGTGAGAGGTAAAATCAGCTCTTGACGCTTAGGGCACATCTATCTACACTGCTCTGCAGTTCGGTCTAGGAGGGGGTGACTTGCAGTTCGGACTGAAGTGCTCTGCTGTAACCCCTCCATGTGGATGCTGTGGGTGTGAATGTAAAGGCCCTGCCTTTGCACAAACGTAGTCCTGTTGGAAGAGGAGTGTAGACGTGCCCTAGAGAGGCTGAATCTTGTGTCTACTCCAGATCACGCACTCGTTTAGGGGAGACGGGTCTCTCTGGGGGCACAGAAGGAAACGCAGTAGGGGTGTGTGTAATTCTGGCCATCAACTGGGTGGGCTGTAGCTGCCCATTGTGTAATGAGAATGATAGCAAATAAGGCAGAGAGATCTGAGGAGCTGTCCGTCCACGTGTGAATCAAGTATCTGGTTATTGACCTGCAGCCACACAATATCAGGCTGGGGTGCACTCTACAGGAATGTGCATTAGCTTTGATAATGTAATAAAATGGGATGTATTCAGAAGCCCAAAAATATTGAGTTCCAGAGACTTAACCCCATATATCCACTCAGCCGAGAGAGACAGTGTTGTAATTAAATGTTGATCTTTACGTATAATTGGCGAGGTGTGTGAATTGCTCTCTGAATTACTGCAGCTCATGTTGCCATTGATCTTGAGATCCATGGAAATTCGATACCCACAGGCTTATGAGCCAGTGAACTGAGTGTGTTATTAAGACACTTGCTGCTGCCTGCTGTCCTAGAGGTGTGAAAGCAATAGATGAGTTACAATTCCATTACAACCTACATCTCAGTAGCTGACTAGCTTCTCTTGTCAGAGAGCCACATCCTGCCAACGGGAGAAATCCTGCAGGAGCAGGCCAGGACTCTGGCTTCTTTTCGTAGCCTCTCCATTTGGAATGTGTCAGAGAAGGTAACATGAAGCCATATGGAGCATCACCGAATGGCTATTCTGTGGTGACTCCCAGCAGGGTTGCAAGCAGTAGCTATGTATTGCCTTTCAGGGGGAAATGTGGCATCAGGTGCTTTCCTCCCACTCAGAATGGGAACTTCAGAAGGGGCCGGCATCAAAGCCCAAAGCAGCTCCTTCCCCTGGTGCCCTAGGAAAGCTTTTCTTTCATCTCTTCAGGTTAGAAGGGATTGTTAGGATCATAAGAAGGCTGCTCTTACATTCAGGCTTCTGCAAATCTACTAACAGACGCTTTCCACAGCAGCTTAAAAGTAGCCTAGAAAAACACACATGACCCCCCTCCCTTAAAGTTATTTATTGTCTACATTCTAAATCCAGCACACAAATGAAACTGATTAAAGAAACACAAACATGGTCACTTAAAACCTGACCGTGGAGCGAAGACTATGGTTTGATGCTCGGATCCCTTGCAATAGTTTCTTGCTTGACAGGTAGGATTCACTGTGTGCAATACAGCTCTGGTGTTTACAATATCCGTAAGGGTGAGACAAGGGCCCTCTCTCTCACAGGACAAATACATTTACAGCAAGATGCAAGTCTCCACCACTTCTTCAGACGCCATGACATGAACACCTTTCTACACATACCAGAAACCGGTGCCAAGCAAGAAGAGCCACGCAGTACATCAACCCCAGGCCAAGAGCCTGCTTTAATGTGGACACGTAGTAATAGTTCTGGACCATTTCCCAACAATTAGCTTATAACCCAGGGCCAGGAGTTGACTCTGCCTGTGACTGGACACCATCCTAGGAAGCAGCTGGATATCTGGGATTGCAATGTAATCTGCTTCTGTAGTTCACCAGGATTAGGGGACAGGCTAATTTTTCATCATTAACAGGTCACTGCAGTTCATGACACACATTAATCCAGTTGGTCCCTGCAGCTGAACACTTATATACCTCTACCTTTGAAATCAGGTGTATCCTGGTCATGCTTCAAAGAACTCCCCAGCCTAGGGAGCTGATGATCATTAAGTGAAAGCGTTTCCATGGTTAAGCTAACCTGGTGTAGTCAGCACCAGCAACCGGGTAATTTGGTGCGCACGGCCTTATGAAAAAGATTGCAGACTCCTATTCAACAATTTGGTGCACTTGACAGTCACGCTTTGGACTCCGGCATCTCAGATTCTGAGCTGGGAGAGCTTTCTCTCTGCCTCAAGATCCCATTACCAATAAAGCCATGTCTTTATTTTCTTAGATTATGGCCATAGTTTTCCTTTCAATGCTCACCCTTCAGAACAGGCTGGTCTGCAGACTCCACTACCCAGACAGGGTTATACAGCAGAATGAGCATGGTTTCTGCACTGAGTAAGGAAGAAGTTTATGCTTTACCGTGTGGTCTGTGAGTGGAGGCAGCACAATGAGCTTCTCCATGGTATTCATCACCACCCTCCAGAGCTCCTTCAGCACCCGTTTCAGCACTGTCTTTTCACACACCGTGGCAAAGAGAGTCAGGCTGCAGAGAGAGAGCAAGAGCTGATTAAAACAATGCAGTTCCAGCAGTGCGGTCTGTAGGAGAAACAGAGTGAAAGTGGGGGTGAGATTTAATGCCTCACCTAACAAACAATTTATGTTAACTCTTATCTCACATCTCATAGGAAAGAGCAGCATCCCCTTTGCCTACAGCGCTGCTAAGGAATGTTTTCTGATGCTTTTTCCTTCAGCTTTAGCACTAAGACATTTGCAGAAAACAGGATTTTTGTGCCTAAGAATTCAGCCACTGCTATTTAACCCCCAGAGCAATAGAAAGTTTTTATTTGGATGATGGTAGCTTGCAGGGCCCCAAACAGGATCAGGGCCCCATTGTGCTGGATGCTTACACATAAAACAGAAGAAGCGCCCTGCCCCAAAGGGCTCATCCGTCTAAATAGGGAAAGACCCAGCAGGTGAGTTTACACTAATAGAGAGCCACTATACTCTTCTAGCGTGACCTCCAGCAAACACTCCGCAGAACCTCACGCTGTGACCAAGCCCGTCACTTCTGATTGTGCTAGAGCCTCCCTTGTAGAGACACAGCCAATCTTCAGTTTGGTAAAAAATGGAGAGGGAGGGAGATGATGACAAAGGTGATATTAACAGGAACACAAGGGTTTATCTATTGGCTATGGGCAGACTTTATATAAAATGAGTGGGTGAGACAGTGTTGTAATTATATTGGTCCCAGGATATGAGAGACACAAGGTGGGCAAGATAATATCTTGTATTGGATCAACTTTTATTGGTGCACGGGACAAGCTTTCAATCTTCACAGAGCTCTTCTTCAGGTCTGGAGAAGGAAACCAGAGTGTTCAAGTTAAATACAGAGCGGGACAGATTGTTAAGCATAAGAGGTTCACACGTGTTGTAGCATCACTCCATATAAAATGGATACTTACCTGTACTGTAACTTGTTCTTTGAGATGTGGGTGCAGATGTGTATTCCATTCAGGTGTGCAGGCACCCAGCACACCGAAGCCAGAGAATTGTGCTTAGCAGTACTTGTAAGGGTGGCACTCAGACCCTGTGGTCTTAGCCCCTCCCCTGGCTATTCAAGAGTGATGCCACCCAACCCCCATCAGTTCCTTGACACCGAAATCCAAGGCTGCAGACTCTATTTAAACAAAGACTGCAGAACAGCCATCCCAAAGTTTGCATCTGGTATAACATCTAACTAAAGTGTGTACAAAAGACCAAGTAGCAGCTGTACAGATGTTCACTATTGAGATATCACTGAGAAATGTGATCTTTGTTGCTTGTGGCCTTGTCTAATGGGTCCAGAATGTCTGTGGGGACGACATAGTCTGAACTACCTTTGTGGTTTAGATGAAGGGTCAGCCAGTTTCCTCACAGACGATCTCCCAGGTGGATAACTTCCTGTATTACCACAGCTTATGAGACAGATACTGCGCTATTATCTGAGCTGTTTCTGAGCATTTTCCTTCCTCCTCATTTTGCCACGCACCATCCACGCTGTGAGGTGTAGATTGCCAAATGCTGGAAGAATAACCTGGCATGGTGCTGGGTCAGCAGGTCAGGCAGGAGAGAGAGAGATTTGGGAGGCTGAGCTAACACACTGAGAAGGCCAGAGAACCAACATTATTTCGCCAGGCCAGTGCAATAAGAATCAGCTTAGTATGGTCCAATGTGAGTTTGAGGATAACCCGAGGAATCCGAGGGAAATGGGCAAGGCATACAACAGGTCTCTTCCCCAGTTCAGACAGAAAGCATCAGTTAGGGACCCTGGACTGAGCCCCGCTTGGGAACAAAACAGACATTTCCTGTTGCCCTTCATTGTAAAAAGGTCAATGGAAGGAATGCCCCATTCTGCCTCACTCTGCTGTTCTTCAGGGACCACTTGTGGTTGACTGAGAATGTCCTGCTGAGATGCTCAGCCAGCCGATTTTCAGAGCCTGGTAAGTGTGCCGCTGTGGGCACGGTTTCTTCCTGCCAAAGCCAGCTGGAGTGGGTTCATCCCTGCTTGTTCACTTAATACACCGCGGTGGCATTGTCTGCAAATGTGTGAACTGCTGCTCCCCAGCTCTGATCTCAAAAGGCCTGATGCACATTGTTTACTGCCCGAAGTTCCAGCATGTTCATATGACTGGAAGCTTTCTGCGCTGACCACAAACTCTGAATCTTTCACTTCCCTAGATGCGCTCCCCAACCTATTGTGGAGACATCGGTGACTATTGTTCTGATTGGTGGAGGATGGGCAAACGGAACCCTCTGGCACATATTGTTCTGTCCACTAATATAGTGAGTCCAGTATCTCTGGGGCCACTCAGATAAGCCTATCCAATGAGCATCAACTCGGGCAATAAACTGACCTCAAGCATGGCAGAAGATGGCAAAGAGACAATCTTACATGCTGCATCATGTAAGTGTGTGTGGCCATGTGTCCCAGTAGTCCCAGGTATACATGGACTGAAGTCAATGGATGCGACTGGAGGTCCAGACAAAGGTGCTGAATTGTCTGGAATCATTAAACTGAGAGAAAGGCCTTTGAATTCATAGAGTATAACAGGGCCCTAATGAACTTGATTTTTTGGGGTTCAACGTTCATTTTTCTTTGTTCAAAATCAACCCTTGACAATCAGAAGGGTCCAGCATGAACTGGACACGACTAAGGACTTGTTCCCTGAATCTGCCGCTCAATAGCCAATTGTCCAAGTATGGGAAGACATGAATTCACCTCCTTCTAGATAGGCTGCTACCACCATCATGCATTTAATAAAGATGTATGGAGCTGACAACAGGCTACATGTACTGGTAATGCTGGCCAGCAATGAGGAATAAGGGGGGGAGGGGGAGAGAAGGAGGATCTGGGGAACTACAGGCCAGTCAGCCTCACCTCAGTCCCTGGAAAAATCATTGAGCAAGTCCTCAAGGAATCAATTCTGAAGAACTTAGAGGAGAGGAAAGTAATCAGGAACAGTTAGCATGGATTCACCAAGGGCAAGTCGTGCCTGACTAACCTAATTGCCTTCTATGAGGAGATAACTGGCTCTGTGGATGAGGGGAAAGCAGTGGATGTGTTATTCCTTGACTTTAGCAAAGCTTTTGATATGGTCTCCCAAAGTATTCTTGCCGGCAAGCTAAAAAAGTATGGGCTGGATGAATGGACTTAAGGTGGACAGAAAGCTGGCTAGATCGTCAGGCTCAATGGATAGTGATCAATGGCTCCTTGTCTAATTGGCAGCCGGTATCAAGCGGAGTGCCCCAAGGGTCGGTCCTGGGGCCGATGTTGTCCAATATCTTCATTAATGATCTGGAGGATAGCGCGGACTGCACCCTCAGCAAGTTTGCAGATGACACTAAACTGGGAGGAGTGGTAGATACGCTGGAGGGTAGGGATAGGATACAGAGGGACCTAGACAAATCAGAGGATTTGGCCAAAAAAAATTTGATGAGTGTGAAAGTAGAATGAATTATATTGTAAAAATAGAATGGATTAAAGAAATGCTCTATGTTCCTTTAAGCAGGAATAATGAATGTTGAAATATAGTTGTCAGGAAGAGAAACATTAAGGTATGAAACAATGGGTTCATTTAAGCTAATGGTGGGACATTAACAGGAGATTGGTAACAGTTAGTAAGGAAAAAGATAGGTTTACCTGGGGCTAGACATACATATCAGTTCTGCTTCCTTTTGTTATCTTGTTAAGTTCACGCCCTTTTATCTGTATAAATAAGATAGTTTGAGTCTTGCATGGTGCTCACATTATCTGGGTGTATTAGCAGAGCACTTTGCTAATAAACAGAGTGGTCTGACAAACTGAGTCCTGAATCTGACTTTGACATGAGGTTCAACAAGGAGAAGTGCAGAGTCCTGCACTTATGACGAAAGAATCCCATGTACTGCTACAGACTAGGGACCGAATGGCTAGGCAGCAGTTCTGCAGAAAAGGACCTACGGGTTACAGTGGACGAGAAGCTGGATATGAGTCAACAGTATGCCCTTGTTGCCAAGAAGGCTAACGGCATTTTGGGCTGCCAAAATGGGGCATTGCCAGCAGATCGAGGGACGCGATCATTCCCCTCTGTTCGACATTGGTGAGGCCTCATCTGGAGTACTGTGTCCAGTTTTGGGCCCCATACTACAAGAAGGTTGTGGAAAAATTGGAAAGAGTCCAGCGGAGGGCAACAAAAATGATTAGGGGGCTGGAGCATGTGACTTATGAGGAGACGCTGAGGGAACTGGGATTATTTAGTCTGCAAAAGAGAAGAATGAGGGGGGATTTGATAGCTGCTTTCAACTACCTGAAAGGGGGTTCCAAAGAGGATGGATCTAGACTGTTCTCAGTGGTACCAGATGACAGAACAAGGAGTAATGGTCTCAAGTTGCAGTGGGGGAGGTTTAGGTTGGATATTAGGAAAAACTTTTTCACTAGGAGGGTGGTGAAGCACTGGAATGGGTTACCTAGGAAGGTGGTGGAATCTCCTTCCTTAGAGGTTTTTAAGGCCCGGCTTGACAAAGCCCTGGCTGGGATGATTTAGTTGGGGTTGGTCCTGCTTTGAGCAGGGCGTTGGACTAGATGACCTCCTGACGTCCCTTCCAACCCTGATATTTTATGAGTCTGTGAATCTCAGGAACTTCCTGTGGCCTGGGAAAATCATGATGTGGAAATAAGCTTCCTGAAGATCGAGAGCAGCAAACCAGTTGTTATGAGTCAAGGCAGGAAGAATAGTAGCTGAGGTAACCAGGTGGAATTTCATATACTTGATGAACTGGTTGAGACCCAGGATAGTCTCATTTCTCCCTTGGATTTGGAGCTCAGGAAATACTGGGAATAAAATCCCTTCCTGTGATGATAATGAGGAACCTCCTCCACAGCTGCCAGAGCACAAGGAGTTTGGATCTGAAGAAGAGGCGGTGACTCATGGGAAGGGTCCCTGACAAGGGAGGGGGGATGGCAGAGAATTGTATAGCATAACCCAATCTCACAGTGCTTAGGACCCATCTGTCCATCGTTGCTGATTCTCCAGCACTGCAGAAGCGAGACGGTCTGCCTACAAACTGAAGAGACGGTGTTGAACATCCACAAGTGGTATGGTGCTCTCGATTTAATAGTCAAATGGGCTGCGTTCCCCAAGGTGGAGGTGGACAATCTGGCTGGGTGAAAGCAGATCCAGAAGTCCTCCTCCTGTGGGACTTACTGCCCTTTCTAGAGTAGTCCTGGTGCCTGTCTAAAATATGTTTGGGTGGTATTGCTGCTGTTGTTGCTGACCTCCAAAATGACGCCTTTTTGTAGCTGGGATATAAATCCCCAAAGAGTGCAGGGTTGCTTGTGAGTCCTTAAACAAATGCAACTTCTCATCTGTCTTACCAGAAAATAAAAATCAACTGTCAACAGGCAGGTCTTCCACACACTGTTGGATGTCTGCACTATTCCAGAATTCTGCAACTGTGATGCTCTTCTCATCATAAATTGCTGACACCATAACTCTGGCACTCGACATTGCTGTTGCCGCTGCCAACTGCAAAAATGTCTTCGTGACCAGATGACCTTCTGCGATAAATGCCTTCAACTCCTCCCTAGAAGATTCAGGCAATTTGTCCATGAAGTTGGCTACAAAGTCCCAGTTCAAAAAACTATCCTTGGACAGCAGTACCTGCTGGTTTGCAACACACATCTGGCAAGGAGGAAGGCAATATATTTTTCTGCCCATGCACAGAAACATCATAACTCTTGTCCGTATGCTTTGCTGTAGGTGTCAAAGCAGCTCTGGAATTCCACAAACCTAGGAGGGCTCCAACAGTGCCTCACTAATAAGGAGAGCTACTCTCCCCGAGTCAAAGACTGAAGTATGTCCACCAATTTGTGCCTGTTTTCCTGCACAAACTCAGCCTCTATAGCCAAAGCATGAAGCTATTCATCTTCAGAGCTCCTGATGTTCCTTAAAATCTTCAGGGCCAAGGGAGGAAGATTCCAACACTCGAATGAGGAGGATGGAAGAAAAGGAGCCATTGAAACGTCGTGGTGCAGTACTGGTTCTCGTATATGTGGATCCATGTGTACCTGCTCTAAGGGAGATGCCTCCACCAGAGTTTGCAACGTAGGTGGCTAGGAGTCACTGGCTGGGTCAGCTTACCTGGCACAGGAACGGGTGGAGGATTCGGTTTTATAGAATGAGGAATTGCCCATTGGTTCCACGGAGGCTGCTGAGGATAAGGGCATGGCATTGGGGGCCAACAGCCCCTGTCTCCACTGAGGGAACAATACAGATCCCAGTATCAGACCGGTGTCTGAAGAACAAAGGTGAAGGGAACCATCACTCCAGGCTTGATGCCGAAGGACACTCAAAGTTGTTCAGAAGCAATGGGGAAGCGAGCCTCAGAGAAGCAAGCAAATGTCCAGCCCCATCCCTGGTCCAATAAGTTGTTTGCATCAGCATCAAGGTAGGTCCCAAAGTCAGTGCCCCGAAGACTGTCAGGAATATCACATTCCTACTCAGTACTTTGACTCCCTGTGGAGTATTTACACCCTCCAGACCATTGTAGATCATTGTACTCCTCCTAGTCACAGAAACGAAGCTTCCTCATTTTTCAAACATGTGCTCTCTTTACACGAGAGATCCTAGTCGCAGCTCTATACCTCATCTCCTCTGAGGTCTCTGCTGCAGCTGGAAATCAGAGACCAGGCAGGTGCACAGCGTTGCTTTGCTTTCCTCTCCTTGTGCCAGAGATGAAAAGTAAAGTTTGAATGAAACAAAGCTTCCCCAGAGTCCAAAGGCAGTGGCACTGCTACTTTCAAGGAACACGTGCGCAGCTGTAACAAGTCTGGAGAGGGTGCACGCTGGCATCCTTCTGTAGCTCAGCTGTGTCTCTCTCCTTCCAAACACTAACCACGTATATCTGAGTGAGACACCACAGACAGAAGTAAGAGTAAAAGCAGCAGCCCAAGTATTCCTACCTGGCAGAGCCCATTCCCACAGAAGAGTGAACATAACTGATTGTAGGGCCAGCAAAAGGCCACGTGGCCCAACGGATAGGCTCTTTGAACGCTGATTTGAAACACACCTTCCTGCTTCTCTCAGTAGAGCCCTCAACACCCTTCTCCAGAAACACATCAAGGTATTTCTTGGCTTCAATTCTGTGCTTGGCTATAGCTGCCTTGCTCAGCATCAGTTCTCTGCGTTTACTCCCTTTTGCCTGGAAGAGTTCTCATCAGTTTCCCTTTTCACCTCTCACTGACCATCCCCCTGTAGGGCACAGAGAGATTAGACTCACCGGCAGAGTCCCACGAGGCTACATCTATAGGAAGCCATTGGGAGAACTGAGGACGCAATACATAGACAACACTCCGCTCCTTTATATCAAGTATGAAAATCACCTCTCCCAGGTCTCTCAACACCTAGCCAAAATCCTCAGCTGGGTGAAGAGCAGCTGGCCAGAGCTGAACCCAGGCAACAAAGAGGTGATGCTAGCAGGGTGCAGGCAGTGTTTAGAGGAACTTGCCTCCTCTGTAGGATAGACAAGAAGAATAATCCAGGCTCTGCCTCTGACTTGCTGTGCTCAGGAAAGAAGTCATGAGCATTCCCACTTCTACTTCCCACCAATAGAAGGTGATGCTACCTCCCAGGAGTAGTTAGGTAAAGCATGGAAATTGCTTTACGGATGTAAAAGTACTACTGTGTATGCATGCTAACTATGAAGCACACAGTCCCTTTCAGCATCCAACCCGAGGAGAAGATGGAATGACTCAAGTATAAATGCAATAAAATAAACCATTTCTCATGCAACAAAATCATGAATTATACCTGGCGAATGTCATGGGATTCACAGAAACACCATGATATCTGCTGGCTGACACTTTCAAAACGAGAAAGTCTGATACGTCATCCAGAAGCCACCTCTTTTCCAAAGATAAAAACCCTCCGGGATGACCCTGATAGAGAAGACGTCTCTAGGGAATCAGCCAGAAGGCTGGAGAAACCCCCCCCAATCTGTTAGAAATTTTATGGCAGTATGAATACAGAACTGAGCTCTTCTTACTTTCCATCCAGGAAGTCCATTAATGGCCTCAGGACATTGTCCGCGTCTTGCGCCACCGTGTTCCTGGCATTTGCAGGGATATTTCCTGTCCCTTTCACTTGACAGAGTATATCTGACATCTGCTTGACACACTCATCAATACGGCTCTGAAAGCTAGACAGACGAGAGAAGCAAGGTTATTCAGCGGCAAACCTATCACTTTTTTCACATGAAATCATAACTTGTGTTCACTAACTACGCAATACTCCTCCTGACTCCATCTAAGACGTTCCCTATTGCTTCCTTCTCAATGTTGTTAAGAAGGACACACTATCAGAGTAATCAACTGTGTAGAAGATCAGTAGTGACACTAGCATCCCTACACGTGGCCTCGTCACGTTGGAGACAAACTCAGTCACTTAATTAGAAAGCTGCCCTTTCTTTTTCCAAGAATTACAACTGCACGTACTGTTCTGTGTTTGGTATATACAGTCTGACTTCACACAGATCAGTAGTGTAACCGGGGCTCAACTGCAATGCACTGCGGACAGACACATCCCGACAGCTCATTGCCAGACCTTACAAGAGAGAGTTGTTAAAATCACAGGTGCTCAGCAGCAGACACGTGCTGACTGAAACAAGCCCCAATTATACATAAGTGTCAAGACTAACTGGGGCTTGGCTAGCCAAGTGAACAATGTCTCTGTCGAAGTGACATGCCGGCCGTTAGGGGAGTTCAATTGTCTGCAACTCCCAAGGATAGACAGAGATCCGAGCCACTTCCATTCGGGGAATTAGCTTGTCACAACCACTATCAGTAGATGGCAACCTAGTTTCTGCAGACAATCAAGAAGAATCTAATATAGTGGTTTAATGTGGGGAATACTGCAGCAGAGCCGTCAACACATCAGCTGGGAATGAAGGGAAATGCCTTGACATTTAAGTTTGCAATATTGTTGTAGCTGTGCTGATCCCAGGGTATTAGAGACACAAGGCGGGTGAGGTCATCTCTTTTATTGAAGAAGTTGGTCCAGTCAGAAGTATCACCTCACCCATCTTGATATTTAAGGCAACTATTACTGACAATAGATGGTAAGTGTGGCATTCAATTAGCTAATGTTTGTGTAGGGCCTTGAACATGTAAGAAGTGCTAGGGATTGCGGCCAAGATTTAACACCCCTTACTCCACCAAATCAACCGAACATGGGGGCGGGGGTCTAAAGCTGGCTTCTAAATCTATATTTGGGCACCTAAATAAGGGGCCTGATTTCCTATAGCGTTGAGTCAGCGGGACACCTGTGGCATAGGCGGGCCTCTCTCTTTTCAAAACATGCACCCTCTGCTCCTGCTCCTCACTAGGCTCCATGCCCCACTGCCTTCTTCTCTCCCCGTGGACCAGCCTCCCACCAGTGCATCCGACTCCACTGAAGCAACCCCAGAGCCAAGCCTCCGTTCTCATGTTCACCTCTCTGACCCTGCGGAGGTGCTCGAGAGAGTAGGACCACCACAGTGGGGCACTCAAGCGGAGTGCCAGCATGCTGTGCTGTAGCAGCCAAATGCTCAGGGTCTCACTGATCGCCATGTTTGGGGTCGGGAAGGAATTTCCCCCCAGGTCAGATTGGCGGGGGGGGGGGGTTGGTTTCGCCTTCCTTTGCAGCATGGGTCACAGGTCACTGGCAGGTTTAAACTAATGGTGGATTCTTTGTCACTTGAAGTCTGTAAATCATGGTTTGAGGACTTCAGTAACGCAGCCAGAGGTCAGGAGTGGGTGGGTGAGATTCTGTGGCCTGCAATGTGCAGGAGGTCAGACTAGATGATCATGATGGTCCCTTCTGATCTCAGACTATGAGAGGCCTCATATTGCAGGGATCTGTGCTTGGGAATAGGGTGGGCTGTATATAAACAAGAAGTTATCAGCTTCTCAGGGTCCAGCAGCAGCTGCTTCCTTTAGCCCCAATGACCTGAGTCCTCTGGTCTGGACCCTTTCCTCCAGGTGGGGCAGGGAAGCAGGGGTTTCCAAACACAGAGGAAGACACCAGCTTCCATGAAAATGACCATGCAGCTGCGCCAAGTCACCGAAACCCAAGAATTCCTGGTTTTCAGGGTCACACAACTACATTAGGGGAAAACATTAAGTGTTGGCAGCTACATCTTACTCTGTGCGTAAACTGCAATGTAACTGGGCAGCCCAGCATAAACCAGTCACCGCAGTGAGCTAGGGATGTCAGTCTCTCAGGCACCAACAGATAGGATTCCAGCTTTCCCCGATTCATATGCCGTCTCCTCTCCTCCAAGGCTTCCAAGAACAAAACATCTAACCCGCAGTTAGGTGTAAACCATGCTATGTTTCCTCTGAGCTATAAAACCTGGAGTATTTATTACGTGTGAAAAGCTGATGTGGAGTGTTACACTAAGTAGGCTGGTAATGCAGCAGTAGTGTCTCAACGCTGTTGATCTATGGAGAGGTGAACACCCGACCCAGGTGTGTGTGGAATACATTTACTATGTTT
The DNA here is from genome assembly GCF_013100865.1 of Trachemys scripta elegans. Classification (NCBI taxonomy): domain Eukaryota; kingdom Metazoa; phylum Chordata; order Testudines; family Emydidae; genus Trachemys; species Trachemys scripta. The sequence continues at coordinate 591,252 of NC_048303.1, forward strand.
GGGATGTGCGGAATGGGATTAAGGGTGTTCTAGGGACAGAACCACACACCAGGCCAGGATGCAGAGAAGGGATTACCAGCTTCTGAGACAGACCACGTCAGACACTGATTTAATTTCATTCTTTCTACAGAACGGCCATTTCAGCCATGCAAGTGGCTCCATACCAACCACCAATCTTTAATAAAGCTTGGTTCGAAGGTATCTAGGTCTAAGGTGCCTATCATCTTGGTATCTGAGCTGACAAGGTGGCAGGCAGTTCTCCAGCTTGCTCTAGGTTTAGTCGCGGATGTTACTTTTGTACGACCCATGCTGTGGAGTTTTGCCTCCCATTCTTTGGGGAACGGTACAGCAAAGCAGGGGTCTGCAGATAGCAAAGGGAGTGCTCCAGGCCTGCTGCTGAAAAAGCTCATCTCTTGCCCCTTGAATCTGTACCTAGGCTACCGAAGACAATGTGCTGGAATATCCTAGCTGCCACGGAGGGTGTCTCTCCCCCCCCAGTCTTGGGGTCGGGGTATTGTTATGCAGTGTTGGAAGCCTACAGCCCTTCCAGAAGCCAGTGTGAGAATGGGAAGAGGTCGGTGTGGGACCATGCGTTGGGATGAATTGCTCTCCCAGTATCCACACTGCACTGAAGACTATCTTGTGTCCATCAGTAATGCACTAAATATGGCTCTTTGACCAAACAAGGCTCTGTCGTGCTGTGCTCTGTAATGGAACTTCCTCGGGACAGAGGGAGCAGGGGATTGAGATGTAACTGTTTCCTCAGCCACTGCAGCTATCCCTCAAACATGAAAAAAAGATCTGATGCGTAAGAGGTGCAAAGTGTCCCAGGAGTTGCCATTTGTACAGACGCTTTTTATGCTAGTGAGGATACCTATTGTACCTCTCAGTTACATCCCTGAGGAGATCTGTCTTGCACAGTAAGCTGCCCTTCCACTTTTAATTTGATACCATCACTGCTGACTAAATGCAGCAGCTGAACCCTATTGACTGGTTAATCTCTCTCTGGCACATGTTTCTGAAACACTCCCTGATAACGTGTGCTGATACTGCATAATCTCTGTAAATTACACTTTCGAATGCCAAGATTCCACCCTAATTGTCTTGTAACATTGACACGGTGAAGACAAGTGTCAGATAACAATACTAACCCACTAATTATGATTTCTCACTCATCCTCCATCTAATTATGAATGTCATGGACTCAGTTCCATGTGTTCATATCTCCCCATCTCCTGCTGCCACCATCCATGAATAGCAATGGGAGTTATGCACTTAGTTACCAGTTCCATATGCTGAAAATGCAGCTGTGTGTCAGTAAGTCTTACAAAGTAGCTGATGGTCATAAATACTACAAATGTATGGATGGGAAGCAGAGCAGTCAGGCTGAGTTTTTATTCTTACCACCCAGGTAGGAGCTGCACTACTGGACGTGCCTGCGTTCATCTTTTTACAGGGCATACATGAGATGAACTGTCCTTATTGTGGGGAATAGTTATTTTCAAAGATTAAATAGACTGGATCAACTGGGGGACATTTTACTTAGGAACATAGACTGGAAGGGAACTCCTGGCTCATCAAGTCCAGCCTCCTGCTATCACAGGCCACCCCAGCCTATAAATCCAATTCATAAATGTATCAAGCTCCACCTTATAATAAATAATAATAATAATAATATATGTAGATTTACCTACCTCATAGAGCTGGAAGGGACCCCAAAGGGTCATCAAGTCCAGCCCCCTGCCTGCACTAGCAGGACCAAGTACTGATTTTGCCTCAGATCCCTAAGTGGCCCCCTCAAGGATTGAACTCAGAACCCTGGGTTTAGCAGGCCCATGCTCAAACCACTGAGCTATCTCCCCCTCACCCACCCCTTAAAACTAGTTAAGCTGTTTCCCCCACTACTCCTGTTGGGAGGCTGTTCCAGAAGCTGACTTCTCTGATGGTTAGAAACCACCTTCTAATTCACAGGCTGACCGTATTTTTGGCCAGTTGATACTCAATCCATGCCTCCATACAGAGACCTGGACATCCAGCAACGGTGAAGACAGTCTTCAGCTTTCCAGTCTTGCTTAAGCTGCAACTTTTGTGCTCACTGTAAAGTTGGGATAGCTGAGGCACATTCCTTGCCACAGGTAATTTGTATCTATGATTTGTAAATAAAGCTTTTAATTGCAACTAGCAACAATTCTGGCGCTGGTGCCAACAATGACTGACCAGCCTATAAGAAAGTGCCAACCTTTGCAACACTAGAGTCCTGAGTCTCAGCATGAATCACAAATGCTAAGCCAGTTTCCTTCTGATTGTAATACTCATTTAACAATCAGAAAGCTCTCAGCTGTTACATACCTTAACAGAATGTTTGCATTTAAACAGGAATATCGCTTCTGAATGTTCAACTAGAAACTGCTTTCAGAGCAATGAAGAACAGGACTCAATTCTCCCAGACATATGTGCTGTTAGCAGCAGGATCAGCAATATATGTCAATCCAAATACATTTCACAGTTCAGATTCTCATGTTCTGTTCCCAGGCAGAGCAATGAACACAACAGATACAGTTTTCTGAAAGTTTCTCAATTCTTCAGATGGAGAATTGAGCACATGGAGAATTGAGCAAATTCAAGGCCATGAATTTGATTCAAAACAGAAACACTCTGAAATTGCCATGTGTTTTACTTTCATCTCTCTCAATCTCAGAAGAGATGCAGCTGGAGCAGAAGGAAAGGAATGTTTCCATGGTTATAGAAGCTAGATGTACTCACCTGTTACCAAACACAACACTGAGCTCATCCAAAACATTGTTCAGTTTCACTTGGAGCTCTTTGAGATTGTCACTTGCTTCTGGGTCCAGCTGTGGACAAAAGGAGAGTGCTTAGCTGGAAAGTGGAGGTTGGTTTGCTGTTCTCCAAAGCACCATTAGCCACTGATGAGTAAATGGTAGAAAAGCACATGAAATATCCTCAAAATTTGTTTACTAGCATCCTTTCCCAGGCCCCACTGTAGAGCTTCATGGCCAGCTGCTCTGGAGGCCGTGATAGAGCCACTAGAGACCGCCCCATAGAACTTGGGAGACGTGAACAAAAGTTACTTGGGCTCCTACTTTCCACCACCTCTTCTCAAAGTCATCCCTTTTCCTGCTACTCCTGGAGTTAAGAAATAAAGAAACATTTAACCCTTTCTGGCACAGAACCCAGACTGTGCTGTGTTACTGCAATATATACCTTTGGGTTCTGAGTCCCCTTGTGGCTATCGGTTTAATTGAAAACTGGCTTCTTTAAAGTGTGGCTTTTTACTGGGGTTTGTTTCTCCATGTGTGAATTTGAGAGTAGTTGCATCACCTTCCACCTCCAGAGTCATTACACAGACTTCAGGCTGCGGGTCAGTGGAACATGGGGAATATGGCCACATTTTCCCCACTCTTTTGAAAATCTGGCCATAAGGATCACAAAGGGAGCTGTTATGCGCTGAGTACTTTTAAAAATATCAACCCTGTTGGGGATCCTGAGCACATGAAGATCTGGCCCCTTAGTGATCAGCCCTGAATACTCCTGAGTTAGACTGAGATACAATCAAGATCACTGTGTGCGAGTCTTTCAGCTGAGTCATTAAAACCGGAGATCCTGTCTGCACTGCATGAACGGGACTGATCTCTTGACCCCTGCCCTAAGGGTCCTGGTTTGCTCCACGATCCATAGCCAATCATTTCCCTCTTCTGCATCTGTGCAGTGTGCCTGATGCTAGGGGTTGCCACTCTCCAGCCTTAGGTGGTTGCATTTCAGCAGGGCAGTGCTTTGGGACCCGTTGGGCTGGAAATGCTATATGAATGTAAGACAGGATCACTTCCGGTTACATCAGTCTTCTGGTTCTTAAGCATAAATAAAATGCCTTCGCTGTTTGTGAATTGGGACTTTAGAACTCCAGCCTGACCTCCAGCTTAGACCATCTATTCACCAATACAGTCACTGGTTGCAACAGCAGTGTGGTGGCTAGAATTCAGGGGCTTAGGTTTCTAGGCTAAATCTCAGTATTGGAGCTAGACAGGAATTAAATACCACAGGAGTTCCTGCTACCACATTCTGTGCTGGAGCCCTGCTTATTTTCTTTAGCATCTATCAGAGAAAGCAAAGCCTCTAGGGAAATACAGAGATTTGGAATGGGATTCACTCTTTTCCCTTTAATAAGCTAGCTGGGAAAATCCAGATTTTAATAGGTGTTAGAAAGTGCGCTTACCAGTCTTCTAGATCAGTTTTCAAAAACAGAGAAAGAAATAGCAGCTGTTGGTTTATTTGAGAGTCTCAGGAGTGAAGTGCTACCTGCAGTGACTTTCCTGCTTTATTAATGGGAGTTTGTAATGTTATTCCCTGTGCACCTATTTCTCCACACAGGCAGCAATGAAGATGCAGGATTAGATCACGAGGCTAATTAGAGACTTTGGGCCCAACTCACAGGTACAAAGCTAGGTATACAGTCTCCTAGGGGCTGCTTTTCTTTCTACCCTCCAGCCCCCCTTCTATTTCCCAGGCATGTAAGATCCCATCAGTTTACAGTCTCCGATGCAGAATGTGTAATGTACAGCACCATTACGCCTCTGAACTCAGCCCGCTGTCCGGGGGAGCGGGGCTAAGGATCAGCCTGACTCCCCGTGACATTTCAGACAAATGCTTCGCCAGCTGAACTAGAGGATCAGCTCTCTTCTTACACAAGCCAGCAGAACTGGTACTGATCCCCCCCACTCCTTATATTCTGCCATTTCTTTCATAGCTCCAGGCTGTGGCAGTGCTGAATCCACAGGACATTTTTAGGTCAGCATCTCTGACAGCGATGGTGCGTTGCAACTCATGTCCCTTGAAATGTCGAGCTCAAGCAGTGTACAACTAACGAGTTATTTTACTGTGGAAAGTTACATAAGAATATAAGAACAGCCATAGTGAATCAGAGCAATGGTCCATCTAGCCCAGTATGCTGTCTTCCAACAGTGGCCATGGCCAGGTGCCCCAGAGGGAATGAACAGAACAGGGAATCATCACGTGATCCAGCCCCTGTCGCCCATTCCCAGCTTCTGTCAAACAGAGGCTAGGGGAACTCAGAGCATAGTTACTACAGAGGATGCATTGAGTGCATCCAGGTTGCCTCTTACTATTTTATTCTTGTAGCAGTGACCCTCCCCTCCCCTCCTGTCAGAGAGGGAAATATGGCTCCTCGGTATCCTATCGCCATCAAGTTTTGCACTGGCTAGAGAGGATATCTGGGAGCCACACTTCACCCAGAGGATGAACACTCAGGCCTTTACAGTGCTTCTGGCCAAGGGGCTGCAGACCCAAATGCAGATCCCCGTAGCACTGTGTCTCCTCTAAACTGACCCCGCCCCCTTTTCAGGTGCGATTAACAAGACTGCTACTGACCCGGATTTAAAAAGTTTCTAGCTTTTCCCTCATTACACATTAGTAGCCACTAAGTGACAGTGGAAGGAAAGCCAGCTATGGTGCTGAATTTCTCAGCTCAGTGGCAGAAAAGTCCTTTGTCATTACATAGACGTTGATTCTTCTGAACAGCTGCTAACACACAAGAAGGAAAAGTCTAGATAATGTATGAACTTGCTCCTTAATGGCTGGTATTGGCATTCCCTGGCTCGAGACAAACTGCAGGGGATTAACTGAGCAGTGATTGAGGTCCATTAGAAGGGCGTGAGATTGGTGCCTACTATTTCTGTATCTGAATGAGATACAAGTTACAGTCCTTCATAGACTTTCTTCAGCTTTCAGTGTAGCTGGAAACTCTTCTCTGCCAATATGGTGAAGCACTGATAAAGGCTCCTGAATGAACTAATATCTACTTTGCTGCTCAGTCAATGAATGCTAAGTGTACCAGCTATCCATGAGAACAGGAAATGCCAATAAACCTGGCTTGCAGAGCGGAGCAAGAAATATTAGAAAGTTGGCACATTGTAATGCATATCATGACCATGGCATTTCTGCTGGAAGCTGGGACTCCACTGCCTTATTGAGCCTTCACTCTGGGTGCATGGAGCATGACATTGAGAAAGAAAGCTAATAAAAATATTCTCTTTCTATGAAAGATGAGACAGCCTAGACTACATGGTGATTAATTCTGAACAAATGTTCTAATTCTAGTAGGAATAATACTTGGCACTTCCACAGCATCGTCTGAGGATCTAAAAGCAGCGTCCAGACAATGAATGGAGACTCAACACCCACCATGAAGCTGGGAAGTATTATTTCTATTTGCAGAGACGAGGCATCCTGTCTTTATTTGAAGACATCAAGAAATAGAGACTCTACCACTTCCCATGGCAGTTTGTTCCCATGGTTAATCCCCTTGCTGGTAACAATTTGTGCCTTATTTCTAAATTTGATTTTGTCTGATTCTAACATCCACCTTCTGATGGTTTTCGTGCCTTTTGCTGTTAGATTAAAAAGCCCTTTGGTACCAGCACTTTCTCCCTGCATAGGTACTTGTACACTAATCAAGACACCTCTCACACTTCCTTTTGATAAGCTAAAACAGATTGAGACCTTCTTTAAAAGGACACAATACATTGGCTTATGTCACATGGTCCCAAGGATCACTCACTTCTCCCCGCACCTTTCAGGAAAGGGAGAAGACGGAGGGCTGAGCAAAGCCAGCAGTATGCATTTCTAACTCCACTGTGATTTGATAATCTTACAAGACTGAAGAATTCAGCAGGATAAGAAGCTCTTAGCAGGAGCCTGGACCCAAGGAATGCTTTCCCACAGCTCTTATAACAAAGTCAAGGCTGCTTTTCAGCTATCCTGGGGTTTGTCATACAGGGGACTGAGCATTTAAAATGAGGGATAAATCTGGCTGAATACTAAGAAGAGAAGTGAGGTTCTTACCCACGAAAGCTTATGCTCCAATACATCTGTTAGTCTCAAAGGTGCCACAGGACCCTCTGTTGCTTTTTACAGATTCAGACTAACATGGCTACCCCTCTGATACTAAGAAGAGAGTATGTTTTACTGGAGCATTTTTCATACAGCTTAGCTGATAGCATGAAAACTGGAGGAAGACAAGTCTACTAAAGACTTTATTCTCAAGGCTCAATACAGTAGCACCTCAGTGTTATGAACACCTCAGGAATGGAGGTTGTTCATAACTCAAATGTTCGTAACTCTGAACAAAACATTATGGTGGTTCTTTCAAAAGTTTACAACTGAAAATTGACTTAATACAGCTTTGAAATTTTACTATGCAGAAGAAAAATGCTGCTTTCCTTTTACTTTGTAGTAGTTTACATTACAGTACTGTTAAATGTATTTGCTTTTTTGGGCGTGTCTGCTGATGCCTAATTGTGTAATTCCGGTTCCAAATGAGGTGTGTTGTTGACTGGTCAGTTTGTAATTCTGGTGTTTGTAACTCTGAGGAGGCTTGTACTTGAAAAAAATCTAAGTTTCTACACCTTTTAATTAGGCTTTTGCAGGATATCGAGAATTCGTGACAGTGGGCAGTGCAGTACAGTACATGGGTTTTTTATCCTGCAGAAGTTAATGATTGCATAACTTGTGAAAGGCAAAAGGCGGCAGTGAGTGGGCTGCAAAGTCGTTCCTGACGAATGAAAATAGAAAGTATTGCACTGCCCACTGTCAGACTGTTTGTACCATTCCCAAGCAGGGGTCTGTAGAACAACATGAGGGGTGAAGAGAAAACAGCACAGGTGGCATGAATGCTTTACTTGCATGAATTTATGACTGCCACATTCAAAGATATTCAGATTCCAAGGCCAGAAGGGACCATTGTGATCATCTAGTCTGACCTTCTGTGTAACACAGGCCAGAGACCTGCCCCAAAATAATTCCTAGAGCAGAGCTTTCAGAAAAACATCATTACGCATTTGTGAAGAGATGAGTGAATTATACAAGTTACTCCCAAGTTATGTCAGTGACGTCACCATAGAATCTGTGCCTACAACATTTACACCACACCACCATTGTGTATAATGCTTTTACCACTACAGATAATTGCAGAAACACTATTTTTCCCAAACACCTGACATTTGAGAGAGGTTTTTAGAAGCTGTATTGATAATATTTGTATCTCTCTAAGTCACGTTGTCTTAGCAGCATGAGATCCACTGCACAGGCTCAAAGGGAGAAAAATAAAGTGTTATAAAACTCTAAAATGATCTAAAAGAGCTTTTCTATCAATTATAATGTTGTAGTTTGAATGAGAGAATCTCTTGGGATCTTCCAAGGTGGGAAACAAGGGCAGTAGCCCACTGGGAGAAGGATTTTCCAGATCTTTTGTGCTCCACCGTCTAGCCTCAATGGGTCGCAAGATATTGGGTATTATGCTCAGGGGTTTAGGGCTGAATGCTGCCTTATCCCACACCGGATATCCTGGGGTAATGTTTTAGGGAGAGTACAAGGAATGCAGGCAGGGATGGGATTTCACATTTGGGAAGAGAAGGAACAATTATTCAAAACCTGTTCAGAGCTTTGTAATATTAGAAGTACTCCAGGTGTAGATGGATTAGGTGAACAGAATGCAGCTGAAGTAGTCAAAGTGCATGCTATCTTAAATTCATTTAATCTTTCTCACCACCTACAACTCCTAATTTATTAGTTTAATTACAGGAAAACTGTCGAGGTGCTTTCGTTTAGCCATAATATGTTGGGTAACAGAAAAAAATAAACATTTACTTAGAGCATTGATGTGACCTCACCATGACATTTTCTTATTCTTCACAGAGAAATACCTCCTCTTATTACTTTCTAAGTAAACATTGCCCTCACTGCTATATTTTAATGCCAACCCCTGTATGAAGTATGGATGCTGTATGCATCTCTTGTAAACACCAAGTAATTGTCCTTCTTGAAGGAGAGGACAAAAACTTTGCACAAGATGAGGTATTTCCAGAACACAGAATTAGCTCTATTTTCAGACTCGTCATCTCACTGACTGACCTTCACTGGCCAGGACTAATCACTATCAGAGTAGCCACTAAAACGAGAACAAGGCAGTCTAGGATAGCAGAACCAAGGCTCTGGCAGGGTTTTAATCTATGCAGCCAAGTACTAAACGCACACCAAGAGGAAACCCTGGGGAGGCCAGCTATTTCAGGTACTCGGCACAAGTGAAATCAAGTATTTCTGGTGAACAGTGGCAGGTGGATGAGGTGAACAAACGGCATGTAGAAAGGAGTTTCACTCCCAAGAAAACCTTCTAATATATTGAGCAAACAATATTCCAGTTACTCAACATGTAATTTGCATTCTTTTTCTCCCCAGGTTTGCTAGCTCCCAGGCGGAGAGTCACAGGGTTTGAGCCAGAGCTCCCAGCACATCTCCTCCTCCTGGTATAATCCCACAGTGCCGGGAGACCGCTGAAGAGCCTGCAGTTTCATGTCACTACAGGAGGAGGCTGCAAGGGACAAGCTGGGCTGGGAGGGAGAAGCTTGCAGCAGAGGGAGCTCACGAAGGTCCTGGCAGATGCATGAATTTTTGTATAAATGTACTTTTGTTCCGGATGATTGCTGTGTGATATCACAGCTGAGATCTGCATTCCTGTTCCAGCTAGAGTCTAAGTGCCCTGAGCACCGACTGTCTAGACAGAGGTGGAGTGTTAGTGTACCGCAGACGGCGAGCAGAACATACGTACCCTAAACACCCCAGTACACACACCGTACTGTACCTTACACCAAACAGTTCGACATGCTCTTGTTATTTCATTGATGTAATCTTGTATGCTCATGAAGTGCTGAGTCATTACACAGCATTAGGAAGGAGAGTGAAAATACAGAGGTTTGCACACCCCCAGTGCTGGCCACAGGTCTCTCCTGTGAACCTGTGGTCCAAACTGAAACCCCCCTATGACTTCTCACCTCACTGGGGAAGTGCTGGGATAGGCATTGTTGAGATTCTATGCAGAAAGATGCACCCTTCCCAGAGAGGGATCTTACCCAGGCTAAGTGAAAGCGTTTATATTGTCATTAAATATAGTTTATCACCAGGCGTTTGAGATACTTTATTTCCCATTCAGGGCTGGCTCCAGGTTTTTTGCCCCCCCCCCCCCAAAAAAGCCAGAGTGCTGCCCCTTGAAAAGCGCGGCCCCCAAAGGGCCAAAATGCTGCCCCTTGAAAAGTGCCACCCCAAGCACATGCTTGGAACACTGGTGCCTAGAGCCAGCCCTGTTCCCATTGTAAGTATAAGGAAATACCATGGCTATCAGATAGCACTGTTGGGTAACTTGGCAAATGCTGGTTTCCTAGTGGTGACCCCCGTACATGCAAGTGATGCCTTCATAAAATCATTTACATATGTTTAATCATGGGAGCAATTGTTCTGGAAACTGGGCCTTCGGGGCCATTATTGATGTAATATCAAGGCTGGGTGCACCCTGTGCAACAAGTCTAGGTTGCTGGGACATTTTGTTTCAGGAGAACTGAGCTCCACTGTGAAGAAAACCTCTTTGCTGTCATCCTTGCATTAGCCAATGAAAGATTTAGCAGGTTTTTTTGTTTTGTTTTGAAACTTAAAAACAAGCATTTGTCACTTCTTAGAACTATGCCACTGAGCACGAGAGAGACTTGGAAACAACAGTGCAGAGTCAAAAAACTGAACTGGCACCCCTGAACTAGCCTCTTGGCGTGCAGACAAGAGCGCAGGATCTAGCACATCACAGCTACAGAAAATGCCCCAAGGCTCTGAAAAAGATTTTTTCCTAACATGAGTAGTGTCCTTTTCTTCATCATCCTGAGTCTTGAAAAGCAATGAAAGGAGAGAAAAAAAAGATATACATTATAGCTGTGCATCCTCTCTTCACAAACAGCAACTGAAACAAAATTCTTCCATGTCTTTGAAACTTGCTACCCTCTGAACAAAACATTCACAGGAACACCGCAATAAATCTACCTTGGCAACCACTTCCTTAGGGATCCAAGGAATCAGACAGGGCGCATTACACAGCCTGGGTGTGGTTAGAATAGATTAAATGTAGGTCATTTACTCCCAACCAAGTTACTGACCTTCATTTACACACTGCACAAAATGACTTCTGCCCATAACGTGGAGAGTTTGTTGACATTCTTATCGTATTTAAAAAACAGACTTGAAAACATCTTGTTGTGCCCCAGTCCAGCCCACATTAATGCATGTTCTTATTACTTCTTCCCTTGTCCTCCCTCCCCTGCTCCTGTCTGTTGTTCGAAAAACCTGCTGTTGTGTTCAATTAGACTGGAAGATGTTCAGGGCCAGGGCTATCCTTTCACTCCAACAGCCCAGCACCTAGAGCAACGGGGCCCTAATCTTTACTGGCGGCTCTAGGTAACCCAGTAGTTATGTGCATAAGTAGCCAGTTTTAGTGCTCATACCTCCTTAGCACCCATGGCCTCAAACATCTTCTCGAGCTGCACTCTCAGCTGCTGAATGTTGTTCATCAGGATGCAGGGCTGAAGGAGGCAATGGCAAAGTCTTGTTACTGATTCCGGTGACAACAGTATTATTTGTTCTTTCACTGGCATAGCCAGGGCTAGAATTTCCCCCAGCATGTAAATGAAGAGGAAAGGCAGATTTCAGTGCTAACAAAGCTAAGGAGGAAAGTCCCTCTCTCCAACTGGGAAAAGGGGGCAGCTGCTTGCAGACATGCCAATCAGTGGTTAAGGGGTTGCTCCAGTAGACAATTGGCTGATCCAGTAGACAACTGGCAGCTTCCCTCCTGCAAGAGTCCATTCTCACATCACCCTCTCAGCTCTGACCTGTGCAGATCTGAACTGCATACAGATCATAAGGGGAGGTGGTGCACACCGAGGTGGCCACTCCCAGCAATTCACACATCAGTGGGGGGGGGGGATTTATCTGCTCAAGCTACCCCTGTTTGCAATTAAGGGACTCTATACAGCAGACCCCAAACGTCTCTAGGGTGGGACTCCGCTAGGGCTGAAGGGAGAAGGGATGCACTGATGTGTCTCCAGCTGCCTCATTCAGAATCTCTCCTCTGAACTCAGTGCCCATGGAGGCACTGAACTGACAACAGCATCCAGTAGGAGTTTGGAGGATTTGTAGCGTAGAGGCCGAGATCGGAAGTGGCATTAATCCTAAGGGGACGAGATGCATCTTCTGTTTTAAGTACCCCTGATGTATGAGCAAATCCACCCGCCTACAAGGGAACAGCTCCCCACTGGATCAAACAGTCAAACACCCATGAATGATGATCCTCTGCTCCAGTAACACCACTGACGAGAGCACCAGACTGCCAGTTGAGTGGAAGCTTTTCTATATAGGGGATTCGATTTTGCCAAACCCTACTTCTACCAATCAAGGGGTTTTCTAAGGGTGCTTCCCAATTGTCCATATATAGGGAAACTCCTGCCTGATCTATATGAAGTAAGGAAGGTCACTGACTTGGGTCTTGAAGAAAGGAGCATCTGGCAGACTGACTGTGTTCTAGGTCACAACAGTGTAATGGCTTGTCTTGTTTGGACCATCCCTCTCGAGCAGAACTGGGGGATGGCGGTGTCCCAGCCCCGTCTGCTGTCATTCATGGTTATGTCTACATGATGGGGCGTGCAATGGGCATTTTCTTCCCAAGATTAAGCTAAGGTTTCCACCACACTAGCCCAGATCAGATGTGGACTATTTTGGCTTCACAGTCTCTTTGGGGTAATTCGCTGCTGTTTGTGTGTGCCATTAGCAAAAGAAAACTTTGGGAATGAAATGTTAAGTTTCCCCGAACATGGATGGATGCCAATTCTATATGTATCCCTGGCAGGCTATCAGGTTGGGTATAGCACAGAGCACTGTTCAGAAACTACAGAAGATTTGAACTATTTGTGATCACCACAGGTGGAATCCATTTGCATGCTGTGGTCTTTACTTCAAGAAAATGGTGGGAAATTATTTCTTTTGAAGAAAATAATTATGGGTAGAAACAATGAAACCATATAAACAATTAGCACTTGCAGCAGAAAGGGGAGAAAGACTTGGTAAACATGAAAACTGAGTGAACAACATTAATCTTTTTCTTCTACTCTCTTGGGGCAGCCGCAGCTGCATTACCTATTGAACCGCACAGGAAAAAAATACACCAACTAATGGCTCTGAGTGACACCTAACGATCACTCCTCTGTGATCCGAGTCTGACTTCTCTGGTGCCGTGTCCCGACAACGTCAAGGACAGAGTCGGGATTACATGAGCACAAAAAGGGAGAAAACCCATTTGCTAAGAGGAGGCTGGAGCATTCCCCTGGCTTCATTAAAGAAGAGCGTCAAGAACAGCATGCAACAAGCATCCAGATTTCAGACACAGAGTTTTATTTACCACCACCATGAATGACCTAGAAATGGGGCTGAACAACAAGTTAGTTAGAAGTAGGGGATACTAAACTGGGAAGTGTTTGCGAAAACCAAAATGGGATACAGACATGGTACAAAGATCTACAAAGAGTGCCCCACACCCATTTCTTTTCATAGCCATAAAACAAGATTTAGACAATAGGGTTGATGCCTCACTCCAAAGGGCCCTGGAAAAAGGTGACAGCAGCTGTCATAAGCAGTTCCCCAGGTTCAGAATGAAAAGATGGGGAGAAGAGTCCAAGCCCCAGCACGTCAGACAGAGTCTACCTTGGCCATCACCTTGTCACGTGGCCAAGCACACCATGGTCCATCTCTTCTCGCTACAATTCCATGTGTGGCTGCAGCCTGGGGAGGGAGGGGATCACAGCAGAGTCTGCAAGGTGCATGCATCTGGAACATTTATTTCCACCTCCTTAATGGAGAGCAAAACCCTCTGACACGGGTGTGGTGGGACTGACACACACCAAGTGCCCAATTTTATTTTATAGGTCAGCAAATCAAAGTTAACGCCATAAAACGCTTGGGGCTTGATAACATGAGCAAAATGACGAGGTTTATGGCTTCCCAGCTGCAGTACGAGGACTCCTTTACCTGCTATTTTAAAGCTATTGCAGAACGGTTCAATGATGCCTGGGTTTCTAAAGAGGGGCAGGGGGGGAAATCAAATGTTACTCACTAGTTTCTCCTTGGAGCAGTAGGACTGGAAACACTTGGAGAGAATGTCAGCGTACTGCATCAGCACTTTCCCAATTGTCTGCAAAGACAACAGTGAACAATGTTATGCTCTCCTCTTCCACTGAGAAAGGCAGGATGTTTGCAGGAGAACAGGAAAATAAAACCAAACCAATAACTTCGAGTAGACAGGATTCGCCAAAACACTTAGCTTCTGTTCTTCAGGGTTCATTCATTTCATTTTTGGGTGGCTATTTCTTTAAGCAATTTTTGATTTTTATGCAGATGTCTGAAAATCAGGCTTTTTAAGGGCTCTCTCTCTGTGTGTACTGTAATGAATAATCTCTTTGTAATGTTCCTCACTGCACTTTAACGTAGTACTCTTTCAAACAGCACTATGTTAAAGCGGACTAGGGACCGTTTAGTGCACAGTAGCAGGATCTACATGAACCAATTAATGTGCAACACATTAGCGTGCTTTGGAAATCACAGCCCTGTGGTGTGTGTTATTGCTCCACAGAGACAGGCCCTTAGATACATGTAACCATTTCTGGTGTTTACTGGAGAAATGCCAATGTTTTCTAAATTTTTATTTTATTTTATTTTTTGTACAGGGGGTGTTTTATCAGTGTTTATCGGTTAAAACCAACAATAAGAAGCCCTAAAAGTACTTTAAAGTTCTCCATACAATTGAAGGCCAATGAACTAGTACTGTTACCTTAGCAAACCTCCTCATATAGTGAGCAACAATCTCAGGGTCTGGACACTCCAGCTTCTTAATGATCTCAAAGCTCTGATTGAGCTGTGTGAAGACATCCACCACCGAGCAGGAGAATAGAGCATGCTCAGATGTTTGCTGGAACTAAACAAAAAACACATACGGTAATTTCTGAATGTCTTGAACTGATTTGGGAGAGGCAGCTGGTATTTCCCAGGTGTCTGTCCTTTCTCTACTGTGTGGGCACTGGGCAGCTGCAAAGCAGAACACATTCACCCCAGAATTAAGGAAGGAGTTTTCAAAGGGGCCCAAAGAAGTTTGGCACCTAATTTTCAATGGGCTCTAAGGACCTCTCTCCCTTTGACAATTGCAGTCTAGACCAGGAAGGGATACGGCTCAACACCCGGGAATGGCAAATACACTGGGGAGACCTTTCATGAAATGCATCATTTGCTTGTTCGTTTAATGAGCAACATGGAAAAGAAAACACAGATTTTTTTTCAAATGGAGAAATATAAATGAGGGCTCTCATCCAAATTCAAACAGGCTATGTACATCACAGCAGAGCCTTCTGGGAGCACTCGGTGAGGTTAAAGAATAGCTGGATTAAGGTCACTTTTACTGTCACGGTTAGACACGTACCTAGTTTTATGTATTTCAGTGACTTATCTCACAGGCATGGGGATGTGGGAGAATGCCAAGCCTCTTGCCAGGACTGTCCAGAGGATTCAGGGGGCCTGGGGCAAAGCGGTGGAGCTGTGGCGCTTGTACACACTCGGCGGCGGTCTGGGTCTTTGGCGGCATTTTGGCGGCCGGGGGCCCTTCAGTTGCTCCGCGTCTTTGGCAGCACTGAAGGGCCCCCCGCCGCCGAAATGCCGCCAAAGACCCAGACCACCGCCGGGCCAGGGCTTGCGGGGCCCCTGCAGGGCTGCCAAAGACCCGGACCACTGCTGGGCCGGGGCCGCCGAATACCAGGGCCCCCCCTCTGGGCGACCCTGCCTCTTGCTGACACAGATTAGCAGCAGCAGTGTATGTAAATGAATTGCTCTGCTCTCCCTATTAGGTTAAAATGGTTCATGAAGACCTGGGGACAAAGTTTCAAGATAAAAGAGATTCCCATTTGTTCAGTGAGCTAAAATGGCTGTGTCCGCATTCAGGCTTCTGAATTTGCTGTGGTAATATTTGGTTCCTGGGCACAGTAATCCAGCTACATACCCCATCTTTCTTATCTCTCTCCAGGGCTCCATGCAGGAATTCCAGGGAAACATCTTCATTCTCATCCAGCCACTGCATCACAAATTGCTCAAACCATCTGCCGCGGGGAGAGGAAGGAGAGCAAGTTACAGTGTGAAACACAGCCGCCGCCGCCGGGGGCCTACTCACAGCTACTAATCTTGTGGCATTCCCACCTCTCAGCACTGACGAGCTTTTCAGTGATTCAAATGCCTTCAAGACAGCAAAAATCCTGGCTTCCCTCTCCCCAGCTTTATTGGTTCCATGTATTGCCAGACAGCAGCTGACCCTCCAGCGAGCCAGGCTGAAAGCTGATTATTATCTGCCTGGGTGCCCAGCTGGCTTTCCCCAGGGAGGATCTGAAGGGCAGCAGCACCCGCGCACCCAGGTGTATTTACACGTGTGCCCACACTGCTGCCTGGGCAGGGACAGGCCACAATCTCGCCTGGCCCCCGTGCACTGGATTGTCAGTCAGGGCCCCTCATAACCACACGCTTCAGCACAGTTGCTACCATTTCACCCACTTGGTTCGTTCTCCCCCTGCACTGTCCCACCTCTGCTCGTGCTCTCTCCCTCTTCAGTAGCTTGGTTCTGGTTTTGCTTTCAATGTTTTTACTCCTTTTTCTCTTTTCCTGTGTGTGTAACTAGCCCTCTCTCTCCGTCCCCCCAAGAGCCGTGTGCTCACTGGGCTAGTGAGACTTTTACCAGTGGCTCTAAGGAATTTAACCACACATGCTTCCAGGGACGAGCTAAGGGATTCAGGTATGGGAAGAGAAGTTTGCTGTGTGAGCTTGCAGCTCTCGCTGTGGGATCTGCATTAGGGGCATTTGCATAAGGAAAGAGAGAAGGAAGTGGCTTCCCTGGGTCTCCTGCCATTTTGTCTCCAGGTGCAGGAACATATTTTGGAAGTTGGGGGAGGGAGATCCCAGATGAGGCAGTTTTCTCCACCCCAACGCTGGTCTCCGCTGCCCCATACCCTCCCTAGGGTAGCCTGGCATCCTCTCCCCTGAAGGCACAACTGCTCTCCAAGTTGGATCCAGTCTGTTAGACTCTTTGGCATGCTAAGTCATTAACAGTCTGGGAGAACGCTTGAGTAACCAGAGCTCAACGACTGGTTGGTGGCATTATACTATTCCCATAGGAGATGCCGGCCCGTGCAGGATCAGCAGTGCCATGGTGACTTCTCTCTTGTGAGAGTGCAAGTGACTTTAGTGCATATGAAAGGGTCCAGATTGACCCACCCTAGAATGGAGCTCTATGAATCCCAAGAACAGGCCAAACACGGGCAAAGGAGAACAAGCTTCCCCACCTCCCGTCCTGGAGAGGGGAGAGGCTAGCATAGCAGGATGGAAAGGGCTCTGGAAACTGAGCCTGTTAACAATGGGTGCCCTTGTGTGCCAAGGAGGTAGCTTTACAATGTGGACATTTATCCTCTTGGAACTGGACTAGACTCTTAACTCAGTGCACCAGACAGCTGCCAGTACTGATGTGCTGGATCGGAACCAGAGAACAGGAGGAGAAAGGATCTGTGTCCCATCAGCAATCCCTTGAGCTAGCTAGACCCCGGTCTCTAGCTGTTTGAAAGCATCAGGACAATACAGAGGGGAGGTTTACGGCGGTGTTTAAGAAGCAGCATAGCATTTAAGGTTTCATCTGAGTTAAACGTCTCTCTAGAGTTCATTACACAGCTCTTCTATATGTAAGTATTTAAGTACTGCAGCTGCAGCAAATCTCACTTTCATATATTACCAAACAGCATTCACAAACAAGGGAAAAGGGGCCCATGTGTGAATTCAATCCATCAAAGGTGTATGATATGAGCTTCACAATAGAGTACGACCTTCTCTGAACAGGCCATGGAGCTCATTCAAATGGTGCTAATTATGGGCTGCTTGAATTAGCAAAGAATGTGAAATAACGTGAGAGACACGAGAGCGAGACAGACAGAGAGAGCGCACAAACTCAGAGCATCCTGGGTAGCCTTAAATACTCCTAACACCTTGGCATATACAGCACACCCATGTTAATATTGGAAATTGTAACTGACACAGTGTTAAATGCCAGCAGCAGCCTGCCTGCACCAGCACTACCCATCACAGCTGTCAGCCACGCTGATCTATATTAGCAATGATGGGAAAATTTCCCTCCGAGAGACAAGGTCTTTCCGTGTTCCAGTGAAATTGCTTTTGACCTGGCAGTTCTGAGGCTTTGAGAGTCATGGTTTGTGCATGGGGTGCAGGGTTTGAGCGATGTGTTGGTTTTTTAAGTAATGAGAGCGCTTTTTAAGCCACGACTCTTTTTTATTTACAAGAGACTCGGGTACTAAGGAAACCGAGGTTGTTTATAAGAGAGCAGCTACCAAGTCTCCCATCCCCTGCAGAGCTCCTGAGGGGCAAGCTGCATGCTGTATTGGACTGCTTACTGCCCCAGAAAGTCACAGCTCAATGAATGACATAGGCTGTTTGCTACTTACTAATTGCTGCTTATGGCCCAGATCGAGGCAGAATTGCCTACTGGTTATCCCTTACCAGCCATTGCTTATTGCCCCTTCGACATTCACTGCACACTCACAGAAGGAGGTAGGGGCACTACAGAAAGTGTACCACATGCAGTGGTGAGAACACAAAGCCATTAACCATAGATGGGATGCATAATACTTCCAGCATAATGGCTTACAAATTCACGGTCATTTAGGTGTTTTGCGGTCTAGCCAGACTGCCTGGCAAAAAGGGAAGATAATTTTGGGGAGGGAGGTTCTTTTAGTGTATCAGAGAGGTAGCCGTGTTAGTCTGGATCTGTAAAAAGCAACAGAGAGATGTATCCGACGAAGTGGGCATTCACTCATGAAAGTTTATGCTCCAATACATCTGTTAGTCTTAAAGGTGCCACAGGACTCTCTGTTGCTTTCTTCAGTGTAGTGTGCTCTCCTACGCCATGAATGGGAGCAGTGTCTTCTGGCTGAATGGAAATTTCCTATTGTCGTGTGTTACAGATCTAATGCAAGGCAAAGGGCTGCACTTTCAGCCTGACCTCTGCTTCTCTGGCCAGAACGTTGCAGATAAAATGAAGGCTTACATGCCTAGGTACCTGGCTGCCTCCATAAGTCAGGTACTAAGACATCTAAACAGTGTTTTCAACTGAGCATGCAAGTTACAGGGGCGAAAACAGAGACTGGGTTTTCAAGATTGGGCCAAACAGGTGCACTGTAAGTCACGATATCAAGGGCAGAAATGCCTTCTACGTCCAGAGACAAGTTAGTCTCTGGTACAATCACAGTACTTGATGTTTGCTAAAGTGTATAATTTAGAAAAAAACATGCTATATTAAGCATTTTGAAAGGACAAAGAATAAGAAGTTCATGCTTTTGGGAATTAACATCTTCCATCTTTCTGCTGACTTCTGAAACGGACAAGAGGAAGCTCTAATGTTCGACTGCTGGCTGTATTTCTACCCTGTTTAGGAACTGATGCTGGCTTGTTGAAAGCAAGGGGAGTGACAGATTTAACAGTCAGCACTTGGAAACCTTGACTTTATTTTCAACCTAACCTCAAGGCCATCAGGAATGGGTCAATCGGAAGCATTCTCTCCCCCACTGCCAGATACGGGGTAAGGCAAACGGGTCTGAGCTCTGTCTCCTGTCCATTCTGAGGCGTAAGAGTCGGCTCTCTGGACGGTGGCGTTTTGACTGGTCTCAAAGAGTTTACTAGGTTTGAATCTGAAGCAGAAAACGTTAAGTATCTTCTGTATTTAATGAAGTTGCACTTTATAAAATAGCGATCATGCCACTGTCTGAAGAAACGAACTCATTGCTATGATTAGCCCCAGTGGTATTTCTGAAATGGTGGGTGTGGGAGCGCAGACAGCTAAGGGAGATGGTTGAAATAGTCATTAGATGTATTTGGTTACATGCTTAGTGTTAAATATTAGCACTGATCAGCAGCAGAGGATGGTGGAGACTGCACAGTACAACACGATATTAGGAGCTCTAGAGAGAGATACCACAAAGACAGAGCCAGCAGGTTAGATCATTGAATACTACTGCTTAGTGACACTTGGGTCACATTTTTCGCCCATAGATTGCAGAGCTCCTTAGGAAAATAGCTAAGCATCATTATCCTTATTTTACTGATCTGTAAACTAAGATACAGTCCAGAGAAATCAAGTGACCTGCCCAAAGCTCGCCGACTCAGAGGCAGAGCCAAGAAAGGAAACCAGGCCGGTCTCCTGTCCACAGGACCAGGCAGCCTCTCATTGCTCTGCTGATCTGTTCCCAAGGCCCACCGTTCAGACTGGTTATTAGATCAGGTCTGAGGGATGCCCTGTAGATCAGGCATGCTCAAATTGTGTTCACCTGAGGGCCGCGCTGACAGCTTGCTAGGAGCCCAAGGGCCATGCCTATAGCTTAGATGGCACATGCCCTCATTTTTAATTCCTTAGTGTTGCCCACAGAGGCTACAAGCCCCAGCAACAGGCCAGGCTGCTCGGGACAAGGTTGATTATTGCAATCTGGGACCTGTAGTCACCAGCAACTACAGCTATTAAAGGGCAGAACAGACGCACTGTATAACTGTGATCCTCCCTGGATACAGACCATGTGATCCAGGTTATCTGCTTTGCCCCTTGTTTAATGCAGTATTTCATGCTGAAACTCATGGGATTCTCCCAGGGTGAGCCTGCTCTGAACCAGCTCTGCCCTTTGCGGGACAGATTTATATCAGCTGGATGGGCTTGCTCACCCAGTAAATCAACCCCAGGAAACAAATTACTCAAGTCAGACCCTTTGCCACCTCTACTACAGAGAAACGGCATCGGTACAGAAAGGAGGACAGAAGAGCTCCGGGGAGGCGAGGGCCTAAGTGAGCTCCTTGCTCAGGGATGGTGTCATTATTGAGGCTAATCTAAACACAGCTGCACTGCTTTACTAAGGAAGGGGCCTATAAGAAAAAAATGGCAGCCCCTAGTAGGAGCTCCAGCTTCTGGCAGGAATTGTGGGTGGCCACTCGGCCAGTACTTGGAAGCCAAGGTTTGAGAAGATAGAGTCAAAATTACAAAGCCCACCCCAATGTAACCAAACCACATATTGTAAACATGCCACAGAAATGCCCCCAAATCAAACCTAGGTCCCAAGGTCCAACCCTCTGCTAAATATTTTGGCTCTTGAGACTGAGTTAAGACATACTATACAATGAGATGAAAAATATCATGTATGTAAGGAGGAGAGAGACCAATAGCAAGACTAGCTGAGAGAAGGCTCGTATGCTTTCAGTATGGTCAGAAAGAAGTGTAGAGGCAGTAAAGGATGGAAAGTAATGAGGAAGACTAAGGGAAAGCAGAAGGATCACCCTGAGGAAGGCGTGAGATGGGGCAAGACATGGAATTTATGAAAGAGAATACAACTGACTTACGCTGGATAGTCGGGCACTTTCCCCTTGAAGGCAGGCAGATCGCGAACATACTCGTTGTACAGCCATTTCACTTTGAAGTGCAAATTCATATAGTCTGCACTTTTACATAGTCTGTGCTTCTCATGGTCTGTTGAGAAGAAAACAAGCAGTCAGGTATGTTAAATTAGCATTATTCCAGCTGCACTGGTCTCAGCAGGGTTGCGTACAACACATCTGCAATGAGCTACGGTTCTGGTGCGTGATGTGTACCTAGAATGCTATGACATTTCAGCAATTAGGATTTCTATAGCATTTGGGGGTTCTTTGCAGTTCAGCAGGTTCAATTCTGGAGTAATTTTGCACCGCTCCATCTAACACTTCAAAAATAGAAGAATTTCTGGTTGTCATGACAATAAGAGGAGAATGATTTTGTATGGCCTGTCCTCCTCTTCACATTAGATGCTCTGGATTTTGTTGTCCTGAGAAAGAAATAATACGATTCCGAGACATGGCATTTGTGTTCTCCTAGATTTAAATGATGGTAACAAATATACTATCTTGCAGCCTCCAAGAGAGGAGGGCAGAGAGAGTTAAGTTCTAGGTCTTCATTTGTTAGTGATGTGCTGGTATGGAGGTGGTGTGGATTTCTACAGGGGCTCTGCTAGGCATTTTCATCACAGCAGCACATGCATCTTTTGCCTCCCAGACTCAGCTGCTCAGTCTCTGCAGAGCAGAGGTGAAGGACTAGGATGCTACTGCTGGCTCAGTGCATTGGGGCCACTTCATCATCAGGAAAACATCGTTCTTGTTGGTGCCGGAAGGTGCAGGAAGAAAGCCTCATGATGAAGCGTCTCTCTTCCTTTCTATCTCCGCCATCCTGCGGTGACACACAGACAGCGCCACACGTCACGGGGCGAAGGAAATGTTCTCTGCAGCACGGCTTGTACCCTCATCTGCCCAGGGCTCAACCAGCAATTCCCTCCTCCCAGCATTTCCAGCAGGACTGGTGCAGAAGTCCCCTGGTCACCTGCTCCCTGGGATTGGGCCATTATGATCATTTTACCCCCAGCTGAATTCTTTATACTGGCTGCCCATAAAGCAGTCAACTGGTTTTAAGGCAGTCCTGCCTGCTTGTCAAGCCTCGAGTGGGAAACAACCTGCCTATACTTTAACTTATCCTTGAGCTTTGTCTTAGGGCTGGTCCACACTAAGCCCCCAGTTCGAACTAAGATACGCAATTTCAGCTACGTGAATAACGTAGCTGAAGTTGAAGTATCTTAGTTCGAACTTGAAGGTACTTACTGAGGGTCCACACGCGGCAGGCAGGCTCCCCCGTCGACTCCGCCTACTCCTCTCGCAGAGCAGGATTACCGGTGTTGACGGCGAGCACTTCTGGGATCGATTTATCGCGTCTAGACAAGACACGATAAATCAATCCCAGAAGATCAATTGCTTGCTGCCGAACCAGCGGGTAAGTATAGACGTACCCTTAGTAGTTAAATGTGTTCTGACATCACCTCATTTTAGAGAGGTTCCGCCATTACCACTTACTGTCACTAGCAGGTGATAACAAGGAGTCTGGTGGCACCTTAAAGACTAACAGATTTATTTGGGCATAAGCTTTCGTGAGTAAAAACCTCACTTCTTCAGATGCATCCGAAGAAGTGAGGTTTTTACTCACGAAAGCTTATGCCCAAATAAATCTGTTAGTCTTTAAGGTGCCACCAGACTCCTTGTTGTTTTTGTAGATACAGACTAACACGGCTACCCCCTGATACTTAGTAGCAAAGTCTCTTATCACCTGCTATCTTGGAAAACTCTGCCCCCAGAAACATCCCTATCCCCTTCTTGGATATTATTAAAGATACTTCTCTATCAGACATGTGCTTTGTTTTAACCACCATTGATTCCAAGAGTACAATCCTCTTTCCAAAATGATCCCGCTGCATTTGGGATTTGGAAGCCTTATTGGTTTTTATCTGAGGTGGGCCCAAACTGCAGCGTTTGGTCTGGATCTGAGTTTTCCCAATGCCACAGCTGGTTTGATGGCCAAACTTTATACACGTATGTGACCATTCACTCCAACTGAAGTTGTTTTTCTTGGAAGTGAAGAAAAAGAGCATTGTTATAACTTAGAGCTTGTCTACACGAGGACCTGGCAAGCTGGGATGGGAATCTACCCTGCTGCAGCGTAACTGTCCACGTGCACCAGCTGATGTTCATTAACAGTTTATAAGAGCGCTTTGAGCTAGTCCTCTTTGAAATGGGACCAGCTGAAAGTACAAATTGTTAACATGAGTCACCAGTGGCCATGTGGACAGTAGTTAGACTGCAGCAGGTAAGTGTGGGGCAGACTCACACCCCCATGGTCTAATTGCTTATGTAGATATGCCTTAGCTTAATTAAGCTATGATATCCTTAGTGCCTAAGAAGGACAGGAGCCCCACCTCAGAGTGTCTGAGCTACTGGCCGCCCTCAGTAAAGTGCAGAAGTAAAGATGTATGTAGGGGTTTAGCAGTCAGACTGGAGATGGAAATAGACATAAGTATGCACGCCGTGCCTCTAGCGAGAGGAAGGAAATCAGTGGACAATTAGCACTTTGTTCATTTTGACGTGGAGCACTACAGGGGTTGCCATCGCCCTCCTTGACAGAGCAGAGAGTCATTCCTGCGTAGGAGCAGCTGCCAGCTTATAACACAACTGGATGCATTTGAGATGAAGTGGCTTGAGCTGTGAGTTTTTCTCCACAGGTGACAAGGAGACCATACAACTTTCTAAATGACAAGCTCTGTCAGAGGAGAGGTCAGTAGTGCTCGAGATGCAAGACGTGTTATCTCCCTTATGAAGGGTGGATATGTAGCTATGGGAAAAGCACAGGCCATGAGACAGGCTGATCACAACGAAAAACCTGTTACATATTTGTTCTGAGATTAGGGGGGGGGGGGGAGGTCTAGGTATCACTTTGTCTTTACGCAACACACCACATAAGGTGTTGGCCATCAGGACTTACAGCTCTGAAGACACTCCTGGCCAATAAAATGAGACCTTCAGCACAGGAACATAAGAATTGCCACACTGGATCGCACCAGTTGTCCATCTAACTGAGTCTTCTATCTCCAGCTGTTTCTGGGGAAGGCGCTAGGAAAGCCTGCACAAGGCAGGCATGGCACAAGTTATATCTGCTGTTTTTCTGTCAGAAAAGCGTCTGAGTCCACACCATGTGGAACTGCTACTCCTGGGGGAATTCTGCACCACTGCGCATGTGCAGAATTCATGTCCCCCACAGATTTCTTTGCTTCCCTGCAGAAAAATGACTTTCTGACAGGGAAGCTGCAAGTCGCACCACTCCCTAGCTGCGCAGGTATATTGTTTCAGGCACCCAGAGCAGCTGGCAGAGAGGTAAATCACCACAGGGCTGGGGACACCCCAGCCAGTGGCTCCTAGCCTGAGCTGGGATCAGCTGCTAGTCTCAGCTAGGCTGGAGGCAGGAGAGGACAAGACTTCCTCTTCCCCTGGAAGGAGTGCCTGGGATGGTGTCAGAATCACCCACAGAAACCTCCCCAAGCTCCAGGAAGCTCAGCATCCTCCCCTTCTTCCTTCCCCCATCACTCCTCAGCTGTGGGGACAGGGGTCACTGTACAGGGAGCCGCTCCCCCATCTGCCCAACCCCCACGCATCTAGACCTCCCATACTCAGACACCCCCGCCGAGCCTCACCCCGTACACCCAGAACCACCCCAGTCCTCTAGACCAGAACCCCACCCCACTGAACCTTGACCTCTGCATCTGGAGCCTCCTGCACCCAGACCCCCTGCCTCAATTTTTAATGTTTTGGTGCAGAATCCCCGCAGGAGTAACTAACTGGTGATCCTGAGGTTCCAGTGGAGGCAGACAAAGGACTCCCAAGGAGCCTTTGCTTTTTTGTTGGAGAAGAGTGCCCAGGGAGCAGGACCCCACACCGGCACCTCAGAAGAGCTGCTGACCCAGGAAGCAGAGGCTCAAAGGGACAAACACCAAAGTACTCAGTACCCATGTGGAGTAAAACCTGAATGGGGCTTGAACTCTGAAGCTGTCTGGCCAAAAAAGTCTCACCAAGGTGGCGCTGCAGAAAAATGACACAGCACCCACCATCTTGGAACTGAGAAAACGACAGCACCCACCTCAGATCCAGCAGGGAAAGCGATCCCTGGATCCAAGTATAGCATCAATCGGCCCCCAAAACAGGTTTCCCCAGAGCTGGGAACTTGTCCTCAGTACTGAAGAGATGACAGCTCTGGGGAGAATACTGGAAATGCTAGACAGGTCTGAGTAATGTGACATCTCCTCCAGCAGATCCTTCAGAGAGGTTATGGGGTGTCTGCCAAACAGTTCCAAGGGGCACCCCCGTGAATATGACTGACCTGACCATGCCAAATCAGAGAAGGCCTTGTCCTCCTTAACAGCCCTAGGATCTGGGGATGCCAGCTGCTCCAGGATACATCTGACTCTCTCTTGGAGCCTCTTATCTCCCCAATGCAATCTACTGGAGTCACTGGAACCAGAACAGGTGCCTTCCGA
The DNA here is from genome assembly GCF_013100865.1 of Trachemys scripta elegans. NCBI lineage: Eukaryota > Metazoa > Chordata > Testudines > Emydidae > Trachemys > Trachemys scripta. Next base: position 617,144 of record NC_048303.1, read on the forward strand.
GGTTCCACTGGAAGAATATGGATCCTGAGCCATAAGAAGCCATTTTGCCATTTCCTTACTGGGCACTTTTACAAGTGGCATGGGATGTCACATCTTGGCTCAGATCCCTTCCTTAAAGCATTAGGGGCACTCATCATACTCAACCAAAACAGGGAGCACAGCAGGGCAAGAGGAACACCTCTTAAACCCTGTGCTCTCGATGGGTACAATGTCTCAGGCAAGGCCCCTGGTGATCCCAGAGCAGTAGAAATTTGACAAAAACAGCTAAACACACATTTTAAGTGAAGGTGACTTACTGTGACTGGAGGCTCTTTGAGATGTAGAATACAGACAGAGGCCGCACATGTGGGTATGCATATACATCATGCACCCGAGTCTGGAGATTTTAGCAAGCAGTGTCCGTTGGCCCGTATGTGCGCAGTAGATCTCCTCGTGCTCCTGAGCGAGGGTATAAGAAGCAGTGCGGGTCGACGCCCTGTCAGTTCCTCTTCTAACCACGAATCTAATCAGATCCGCAGCACAGGGGATGGAGGGCAGGTAGCAGAATACAGACAGGGTCCACACGTCTCGAAGAACCTCCAGTTACAATAAGTAACCTCCACTACTTCCTCGAGTGCTGGCCCCTATGTGCATTCTACACGTGGGGATTGACTAACAGTTATCAGACCGGAGGAGTGGGTGAGGAAGCCAGCAACGAAGATACATGCAGTACTGCAAATCCAACTGCTGCATCTGTAGCACTTAGACTAGTGCATAAAACCTAGCAAACATGCTTACGGAGCTCCAGGTGGTTGCTCCACAGATGTCCTGCATCAGGACCTCTTGCAGGGATGCTACTGTGGCAGCCTGCACTCTCATGGAGTGGGCCGTTATACTGCCAGGAGACAGCATCTAGTCTGTAGCTTTTGATAATGCAGCCAGAAACCCACTTAGAAATCCCATGCGAGGATACAGCCTGAACACGGGATCTCTGTCGTCATGACAGTGTCTTGGAGACTTTCTGATGGGCTTGGTTCTTTGCAGGTAAAAGGCCAGTGCACAACTGAAATCTCTTCTCTCAAGTAAGGGGATACATTGGTTGAGGTGGAATTCAGAGATGACCTTGGGAAGAAATTTAGGGTGAAGGTGAAGGAATACTTTGTCCTTGTAAAATACTCTAAATGGGAGGGGGAGATCACCATGAAGGCTCCCAGTTTGCTGACCCTCCTGGCTGAAGTGATGTCCACTAGAAATGCCACCTTCATGGACAGGTGGGACACTGACCATGACATTAAGGATTCAAACCGAGGTCTAGTGAGCTTTGACAACACAAGGTTCACATCCCATAGTGGTGTGGGTTTAGTGACTGGCAGAAAGGCCTGGATGAGGCTTAGAAACTGAGGGCTCCACCTCTAAGCATGTGCTCATAGGGGTGCTGCTCGTTTGGTGAGGCCGATGTTCCGGGGGAAGGGGTGGGGGGTTTCTCCCTGGCCTGGATTCGAGAGGGCTTCATAGCCTTCTCCAGTAAGTGTTTTCTAAGGTGAAGCTCATGATCTTCATAGAAACAGCCAACAAATGCTGCACTTCGCTGAAACATCACCCCCTGTCCAGACAGTAGAGGTAGTGTTGGTTTGTTGCTGATGGAGAAGGATCTAGGGTATGAGATGCAATTTTTGAAGCTCAGGAGTCGGGCATAGTCCTTGAGTGTGGGGAGGGAGTCCCCAGTCTGGATTAACAATCTACACTAACCACACTAAAATTAACAAAGAATAACTAATTACAATCTTATTTACAGGTTTTCTGAAAGGCTGAAGCAAGAGAGGACACTGGATTCTGACTCAGACCATGTGGCATTAGAAGGAACAGAGAGCGTCGACCAGCACTGCTTCTTATACCCTCACTCAGGAGCACAAGGAGATCTACTGAGCTTGTGCAGGCCACGGACACCACTCGTTACAATCTCTAGATTCAGGCACATGGTGCACACCGGAACCCAGGTGTGGAATACACACAGGCACCAACACTCAAAAAAGAACTAACACTTATAAGTCAAAAATTTTCCTAACTGCACTATTTAGGGACTATTTTATCCTAAATTACAAAGCAGAAGAATGGAGGGGAATGCAGGTGTGACTGGGTTGGCGTGCTGGTAGAGGGGAATGCAGGGATGACTAGAAGGGCTGGAGTGTTTACACACAAACTCTGGAACACTGGGAATTCTACAACTATCCCTTGCTCCCAACTACTGTGACATCTATGGTAGGGCTCTCTGGAGGCAGAATCAGGAAGGATAAAGCCAAATCTATTTGCCCAAAATAAACCAGACAAGAGAATGCACTGAAGGCAGAGAAACTAAAATTAACAGAGTCTTGGATCCAAGCCTTTTCCAAAAATATTTTTGTTCTGTCTAGGCTAAAATGCTATTAAAATGCAGGGCAGGAAGATGCATAACATCAGCAGAAGCATAATCCTGGGGACTGACCTCTAACACAATCTGCTGCAAGAGGGAGAGAGGGTGACGCTGACTTAGCAAAACTAAGGGAACTAAAAAATAAAAATAACATGAAAACTCTTACCACCATAAAAGAGGACTTTGCGAATGCGGAAGACAGGTGGGGCTTGTGACAGAGGAGAGAGAAAAGTGAACCACAGGAATAAACATGATCCAATGAAACCAAAAGCCCCTGGCCCCTTAGCAACGACCTCAATCATGGCCAGCTGCTCTCCCCTTCCAGAGACTGGCTACAGGTTTTGGTTTGATAAAGGGAAGAAGTTACTGAGGATGATAGGAGATAGCCCACATCACAGAGCTATACCTGCAGCATGCCCGTGATTTCCTTTGTCAAACAGAATTGTGCTCTTGTACCTTTTCTTTAAAGTAACCTGTGTTCCAGCCCATTAGCGTATATCCTTTGCTTCTTCTGAAACGTGTTAAGCAGGAAAAATGTAGGAGTTGGAGATCTTAGTGGATTTATGTGCTGTAGCCTACCGGACATGAAAGAGCTTAGCAGCAGGACTAATGGAAAAGTGTACGAATATTTTCTGACAACTGCTGTGTTTCATCCTCAGCAAGCCACAAGAACAGAGAAGCGTTCTACAACTGTCTCTTATTTCCCCTGCAGATTGCATCTGGAAACACAATCATACTGTAGATGTTACAGCTGGCAACGAGCTCTTAGGGTCATCCAGTCCACCATGAGGGCTCACATGGGATTTGCTTCTTTGCAGCATGTTCTCCAGTGCTTTGTCCAGTCCCATTCTTGATACAGACTATTCTACAGTCTAATACATCTCACCATGTGTTTTTTTCTTGATATAGAACCTACACTTTCTTTAGTTCATTTCATTCCATTGTATCAAAAGATAAAAATCTTATAAAGAGACCCTGAACCATATCCTTCTCTCTCTGGTGTTTCCACTACTCAAATGCTTGGGCACAGTTATTGAATCTCTTCCCCCTTAGTAGTAGTTTGACCATACTATATATATTTAATTCTTTCAAATCCGTCAGTCCCTTCATCCTCGGTTCTTATCCAAGTTCCCTCCAACTTACCAACATCTTTCTAGCACTGAGGTGGCCCACAACTGAACAAGCACCATACCTCATGGCTGGCAGCTTCTCTATTACTGTCACATTCAATTGCCTTACTGGTAAAAAACAGAGCTGCCTTCCCCTTTGCTTGGAGTCTCTACTCTCTGGATCATGAAGCTGCCCTCTATGTTACTGAGGAACCTCTAATGATCCATGTTTAGCTGTAATTGTTTGCCACAGGTCAGCTGTTAAGGGGGTTAATCGTGCAACCAGCCAACTCTCATCACTCAAAACTGCCGCCTTATATTACATCCACCGACATGTTTTTCTGTGTGAAACCAAATCATGTTTTTTCAGTCAAGTCAACATCTCCCGCAGTCCGTGAAACAGTCATGGAGAGAATGCTGCTAAAGAGCTTTGTCTGTGATACTTCTCCTAGGTCAGTAAAATATGAAGTACCTAGCTTGCTGTGGGTTTCCTGAATTCTGGTCTCCTTTATGTCAGTATGATATACACACTATGCTACCATTTACTTGCACACCATGTGTTTCTGGAAGGCTGTACAGACCCACCTAGAAGAGAAAACTTCCTGAGAAGATTGTGTTGAGAGCTAGCATCTTTCCAAACCCCAGAGTACTTATACTACCAGCAAATTTACTTCCTGACTGACCATTTCACCCTTGAGTTCACTGCCCACATGAACTATTGTTTCTCAACAATGCTCTGGACAATGAGAGAGACCAGTCATTTCACCTTTGTCAGGTTAGCTTTTTTGTTCACCTGTGCTGTTTTGAGGACATACTGAGTTGATAGTGTCTCTCTAAAAATGAAAGAGCTCATGTCACCCCACCTAAAGGCCCACTAGGTGCCATGACTGACAAGTCTTAAGGGCTTGAAATCCCAAGGACTATATTCAACCTGGTATTTCCTAGATCTTAAGTCACTAGAAAAGGGTATGTGCTCTTCAGAATAATTCAGATTGGATGGTGGAAAGCAGAAGAAAAAATGCTAATGGCATTTAAATAAGCCTGGGATTTCTAAAGCTATGCATCTACTGTAGGCATTCTATTTCCTCCTCCCAAAAGATCCTGTTCACTAACAGCGTAAAGAGCTCCTGGATACATTCCTTTCACACTTGAGATTTACCATTCACATTTTCCCCACACACTCTTCCGTGTGCACAAGATTTTTTCTTTTCATTTCAAGGTGAATTCACTCTTTACTGATCCTGAGTAGGTTCCCTCCCCAGACAACGAGTGAGGATCGTAAGAAAAGGATAATTCTCACCCCACATCTGTGTCCGCATTACATTAAGTTATAATGTGTCACAGTTCTTTGTAAATCCCTCCATAGATCTACCTTCGTGTGCCTCATAGCACCCCTTAGCAGTCTACACGTGATTTTTATTGCAGCCTGGGGTGTGAAGGGAAGGTCACGGATTCAGCTCCTCAGACTCACTAGCAGAGCCGCCTGTTGGCCCTATTACTTAGCTGGATTTGACTGGACTCATCATTTCAGCTCACAGCAGGCACTGTCTGGAGAGTGAGATTTCTGTCCTCATTCTCAGACACGGGGCTCTGATGCCCATCCTGGGTCCACATTCGTTTTTAATTTGCTATTTTAGAATCCCCATTACCCAGGCATCTAGGCACTGCAGCTTCTTAAAATCAACCTCAATGAATACGTTATATTTTAATTATTTCCCCTTAAACTTGCCTACCTCCTTACACTGCAAGGGCTAAACTGCAGCAACCTTTCCCCAGAGCATCCCTCACTCTGCTTGGCATCCTACAACAGATTTCTATGCCTTACCCAACGAGTCAAGGAACGATGCTTTAGTAGCCCAGGATTTGGAAGACCTGCTCTGCCACGGGCTGCAGGTGACACCTTGGACAAGCCACTTTATGTCCCTGTGCCTCAGTTCTCCGTCCATAAAGAAGAGATAAAAAACTTCCCTGTTTCACAGAGATGTTATGAGGATAACTATGTGCAGCACTTCGATTCTACCGTAATGGGGGCCACAGAACGTACCTATGATAGACAGATATTCAGGCCAAACCCTGGCTCTGGTTCACTGACAAAGCAAAATAAATGCCACAGGTGAGACTCTAAGTCAGAACATTCTGCTGTTGCTTCTAGAAAGCTTCATCATAATCCTTGATTATCGAGATGGTAGGTGGGACAGAGTCAGTTCCAAGTAGTCATGCCCCGAACTATTTCTCCACTGAAACCATCACTTGGCATTACAGCTGGCAGCAAAGGTAAAGCCAGTGCTGAGCAAAAGGGACCCAGGGTCATCATGGCAATCGGTATCACTTAGGACACAGGAGGCAGCAGCATTGTGCCGGAGCTGGAGCGTCTAGGTGCTCTTAGAAAGCAGCAGAAAGTAAAGTTCTTCCTCAGTGGATCTCATCTATTTTAGCTGCTTCATGGGCCCTGACTGGGGGACTCCACCTAGAATTATTTGACATGTGAGACATCGCTACCAACCAACATTTTAAGATAGTTGGCAAAAAAAGTCTCTTGAACAGCCGTCTCCAGCTTCCACAGCATCAGTTAATTTGCTGAACCCTCGTGGTAGATCAGGTTCAGGTAGCGTAAGAGTTTAATATGCTAAAGCTCTGTAGACTGTATCAAAGGATGCTTTTGGTAGAGGAGGAAAATCTCTTTACCTACTCACAACTATAAACTCTACCGAAGGGCAGGAACTTACCACTTGGTGAGTTGAGTAAGCTCATTTTATCCAGAACTTAGGAACAAACACACAAGGAAAAACATCGTGACAACAGTTAGGAGCATGTATTGTACTTTGGAAGGAGACACACACACAACTCTGTCTTCCACACAATACATAGATGGGCCCTCCTGCTCTATCGCATTGAATGTGCACTGCCCTGGGACAGACTGATTACACCAAGAGGACTGAATGAGGATAACAACAGATACTGACAGTGCTCGGGAGTTCAAAATCCAGTGATTGAGACCGATAAAATCTGCTCTTCGCGCTTTACATAAGTTCATTTTTAATTTAAATTTGCATTTTTCATTGAACGCTATGAGCTAATTTGAACATTTGAATTTAAAATAAAGGCAACAAGAACTATAAGGACAGAATTTAGTTTAAAGCCAGTTTTGATTACAATTGTTGTAGGCTTGTAGAAGGCAAATTAAAGAGCATTCAGAGTAACGCTTACTTAGAAAACTAGAATCTCCACAAGGCAGGATCTTTCAAAGCCACATCAGAAGAGGGCTAATGCATGTTACAAGTTTTCAGGTCTACTGCACCATATGCATGGACAAGGTGCAATTATACAGAACTACCCCCTGTTGCTCGTCAGCCTTCCTTTAGCTCCTCACTATAAAATCCTTCTCAGCCCACTAACTTCTCCTGTACCAACCACAGGCCACACCGAAGACCACCCTATAAAAGGGGTGCTCTGCATGTGTATACCCCTTAGCATTATTTTTTCTGCACCAGTGTGCTAGGCAGTGTACAAGACACAATTGCAAACCAGTTCTCAACCGGAGAAACTTACAACTGAGAAGATATTGAGACAGGTTCCAGGATGCATTGTGATAACTGGATCAGCAAATTTACTCTAATCATGAGCTCAATCATTAAAAGTATATGACAGTTCATAATATGTCACAATAACCTGAAACAGCAAATACTGATGGAAAACGCTACGGGGCGAGAGACAAGTCTAAACAAACGGGACTAGCGATATGGTGCAATGAGGATGTTAAAATCGTGCTTCATGAAAACAGAAGATGTGGAACCGGAAATTAATAAACCAAAACTGGTATGTCAGATACGAGGTCTAATTCGTGGACAAAATGATGAGGGGATGGGCTATTCCATACACCATTCCCGTTGTGGGTCTTTAACGAAAGAGACTTGGGGGGTGAGGCAGAGGAAGAACAGACAGAGGCTACAGGTGCGAGCTTCATTATCATGGCTGCCACTCCCACCACCTCCTAGGACCCCAGGCCTTTATCACCCTCATCCTGACTTGACCCAAGCTAATGACAGAGGGACCCAGACAACATCATCACCCCTGCCAGCACCAGCAGAATCCCAACCACCACCAGCAGGAAACAGGATTGAACTTTAACAGCAGCAGCTCCAGCCCATCTTAACTAACTTCTTCTCTTTTCCCCAAAGAGACAGTTATCACCATCTTTGATACTATCTAAGGAGACTGTCATGCAAGGGTTTTTTCCTTCTAAAACTTCCTCCAGCTAAAGGGAAATGGAGCAAGGGATGCTGTGAAAATGAAAGCCTTACTTAATACTATACTTTTTAAGAGCAGGTTAGACAAACACCTGTCAGGAATGGTTTAGATAATACTTAGTCCTGCCCTGAGAGCAGGGGACTGGACTAGATGACCTCCTAAGGTCCCTTCCAGTTCTATGATTCTACACATTTCAAATGATTTAACTGTTTTTCCTTCTTTTCTTTATCTTTAATAAAAAGCTAAGAGGATGTTTAATGGTGTGTCTGCCATGGTACTCAGTGGGCTGAGGTCTCTGTATGCCAAGCCCCAGACCTTGCTTAACACTGTTTAATGTTGGACAGTGACTGGGTTATGTTAACACTTTCGGCCCTTTCTTCCATCTAAGTTAATACAACAGATGCACTAACAAAACCCAGAGGGCGTGCGAGCCCGGGCTGTTTAATAATATTATAATCATTTCATCCTCTTCCCCTCCAATGTATGATTGTGGTTGAGGAGGCATTACTGCGTTCATGTTGTGGGCCTTGCAGAAGAAGTGGGCCTGTAGGTAGGATTTGTACCAGAAGTGACTGAAAGGGCATTCCACCTGTGAGACAGCATGGAAGATGCATCAAGAGGGAGAGGGTCACTGGCAGAGTGAAAGGACTGAAGAGGGACAAAGTATTCGGAGAAGAACCAGGAGGCAGAGTTATGCCTGACACTGACAATCCAATGGAGAGATTCAGTCAGATCAACAGGCAGAATAATTTAATAATAAATACAATTTTTAGTAGCTTCACTTTGGATGTCCTGAAGAGGAATGATTATGGGAGGGCAGAGGGGAGGGGGAGGTTCCAGCGGTCGAAGTGGGAGGTGACCAGTGGGGGGGGGAGGGGCAGAGGGAAATGTAAGCCATCAGGATGGAATGGAAGGACCAGAATTTCAAAATGTTGTGGGGAAAAAAGTGATAGGAGTTGTTGGGAACCTGGCTCTGCCCTTAGCATCTCTGAGAGCTTCCAATCTACGATGATCAGTGACTTAGGAGAGAAATATAGACCAGAGACATGTCACAGACATACCAGATATGCATTTGATTTACAGATTAAAACATTTTAAATTTTATCATGAATAGCTAAACGACAGCTGTCTCTGTCTGCTCCCCAATCCAGTCGTCATTCATCAACTGATTTCGCCACAGATTTTAAGGTCGGAAGGGATTACTGTGACCATCAAATCTGACTTCCTGCATCATCTCACCCAGCAGTCTTTGCATCCAGCCCATAATTTATGATTGAGCTAGAGCACTTCTTCCATAGGCATCGAAGCAATGGTGAGTCTTGAGGAGGGATTTGACGGAGAAGAGAACAGTTATACAGATCGGTTCTGGGAAGACCATGCAGGAGGTGACATAGGTGGTGTTGGAACAATAAATATAGCATACATGGATTGTCAGATGCAGATGGCATAGGCACCTTCTGTTTTCTAACAGTAGCCCCTGATTAAAGACACTAACGACCTGGCTCTGTAAGATGCTGAGCAAACTTTACTCCCAATGCAGGTGCATAAGGCAATGGAAGTTGAACGCACTCTACATCTGGCAAGATTGGGCTCAAAGATTATAGAAGGTAAATTCAGTAATCTATTAAACCTTTAAGAATAAAAGGAGTTCTGGAAGTAACAGGACTCTGCTCTGGGAGCGATCTGGCCTCTGTGTGCATAACCCCCATTTCTGGAGATGCTAAAACTCCTAAGGATGAGTCTGCCTTGACTACTGGAAGATGGAGACCAGATTCCTAGGAGCCCACCAAAAGCCTCTTAGATGTTTCTTACACTGAGCTGCCTTCACAGTGAGAGGTTTGAAAAGGATAACCTGCCTGCCTGCATTTGCATCACTTAACTCACAGGGGGAAAGAGACTTGTGCTGAAGTTCTCGGAGCCGGAATGGCAGAACCTTCCTATTCCTGTTCATACCAGGAGTTGATTTCACCACCAGCCTGCTTGAGTCAAGGTGGAGCATGGTGTGCTGGGATCAGCACACACTACAAGATGTGGCTCCATCATATTCCAGGTGAGGATGGCGGAAGTCTGTTCAATTTTATATACAAGGCGTAGCCCTTCTCAGGCTCCTGGGTGAAGTCTGGGAAACTTGTGCTGTGAGTTACCACAGAGGAGGTAGTGTTCACGGAGAGAATGGAGCACACGCAGGGATTTCCCAGATGTGGGAAACTTCTCAAGAACTTCTGCTGCTCACTGCAGAACCTCACCCTATACTAAGACACCACCATGGTGCAGTTTTCATTTCTGTAGTTTCCATTGCAAATATTTCAGATAATTAATGGGAATTTAAAACAATTAGTTTTCAAGTTTCGCTCCAAGCAACTCTGTCCAGCAAGTTGTCAAGTGAGCAGCCAAATGCAGAGGAAATAGGATAATCCTGCTGCATTGCCTACAACTTGCATGGGAAAGCTAACCGTCACTTTCCATTTATTTTTTTGATTGCAGTTTGGAGGTTTTGATGACTGAAGCTTCCTAGGGATTAAAATGCTGTGTGGTCGAGTTTTCCACTTCCTACTGGCATGTAAACAGCATTTCTGATGCGCACTGGAAAACTACTTGAGACAGTTATACAAAACGATCACCAGGTCAGACTTTTCCTTAAGTACTAGTCACATGGTATCGACTAGGAACAAAAAGTTAGCAATCATAGGGCAAGAGCTTACGCTCTCCTACCTTCCATGGCATATTTCATATCCTGGGCAAAAAGGTTCCACATGACTTCAGCACTGACCTTCCCAACAGTGAGTTCCTGAGGAAACCTGAATGGGGGAAATCCAGAGATAAGGCTTTAATAGCTTAAGAATAAGGGGCATTTTCATTCAGCTCTGAGTTAAACTATCTACTGAAAGGTTCAACACAACAGAAATTTCCTTCATCCTGCGAAGATAAAAGGCAGATATCTGGAAAGTACCAACTGGACTCTGTGCTATAGATAAAACAGATTGAAAATATCCCTGCTACTGTAACTATGTTTTTAATTTAAAAGACTAGCTATTGCACGGCTGTTCTCTAAAAGTACTAATACTGTAATTCTGTAGTATTACATCAAAATGTTTATCCCTCTTATACCTTTTTTCTTTTCCCCTTACAAAACTAGGTTCCTTTTCACTGTTGGGATTAGTGTGTATCAGGTGCACCTGCAATGTTAAGATCTAAAATCCCTAATGTGTAAATCTGCCCCTTTGTCTTCAAAATACATGGTGGGTTGCTGGAGACATCGGAATGAAGAGCATCTGACATCGTACTCCCCAAGGAGTAGAAGTGGCTCTTTTTGCCATTAACAAAGCCATCCCCACCCACTGAACTCTCTCAGTTCAGCATAGAACATGGACACACCTAAATCACAGCACAAACTGTGGGTGTTAGAAAAGTGCATCCCAGAAAACTGTACAAGAAAAAACAACTCTCACCCCATTTTCAGGTGTCTCACTGAGTTCAGGATTGTAATAACCAAGGTGAATGGGTTCGAACTCCATCAAAACTGAACCTTTTGAAACTCTTCCATCCCAATCAAAAAGAATTATTTATATAGACAAATAAGACAGAAAGACAGACAGACAAGATAAGTATTCTCTATAAATACACAAATCACAGAAAAGATAGAAGACAGTTTCACAAATAAAGCAGAACAGACAAAGAGTCTACTTCTAGCATTAGCCATAAAGAACATGGAGGATTCTTACTGGTTCAGGACAGGGGTATATGAATTTTTATCCTCTTCTATAATGGAAACTATCAGAGTGATGAGTTTAGGCCAGAAATCCAAGTTCCTGATGCTGGGGCCTTGCTCCTCAGGAGGAAGGTCCTGATTTTTGTTCTGGAAAGGAAGCCGTGAGAAACTAAATACTGAGTTTAAACAAATAGGACTTCTTATCAGGCCTGCAGGTTTCCTGTGAACTGCACATGCTGTATCCTTTGCCACTTTCTTCTGACGGTTCCATAATTATGGCTCTGTCTTGGCAAGTGACCTGATCTAACACAAAATATCATAAAATGCAGACTATGCTGCTAAAAGGGAAGCCTGGCACAACTCTGGGATTAAAATGGCCACTTCTTTATTCTTTACTGCATTGGGACCAGGGACATGCTTATGGATATCTCATGATGTGCTTTCTTGCTTAAACTATTTCTAATCACTTCTAATTGGATCACTGATATTTACTAATATATCCACAACGACAAGCAATGCATCACTTCATGCCATCTGCACATTACCAAACTCTGACATTATGGCAAATGGAACAATTTTGATCAATGACACTATAGTGTAGAGTTGCCCCAACCACCACACATGATCCGCAAGGGATAAACTAGATTCAGTAAAACAAGATAGAACTCTGCCTGGAGAGTCATGTAATTTAAACCCTATTTCTTCTGTTAGCTTAGCATGCGTTCTAATTAGCTGTTACTGAATAAATATTATATAAAATCTACTCTTTCAATAGTCTGCTCTAATCATGGAATAAAACATCTGTGGCTTTTGAAAATGATCTCTAAGCAATCAGTGACAATAAAACAATTATCCTCTTTCATTCACCGCAATTAATGCTCATCAATTGGCTACAGCTGATGTGCATTCAGAAGATCACAGGCCACAAAATTTAGTCTATGCTGGTTTATCTTCAGATATTATTTACTACATTATCTCAAGCCACTCAGCCTTGATTTTTGCACATCTATCCAATTACTCACGGGATCTGTCTGGTACTCGCGACTATACAGTTCATGGCAATTGTTGAAGATGTATTCATAGGTTGAGTTGAGACAGGCCTTCACACAGTCCTTCACTACTTGGCTGGCTCGAGGTGGGCTCTGTAGTTCTTGAACCTGGCAGGAAGCAGGAGTAAAGTTAAAGAGATACTGCTCATGCATCATAAGAGAAAGAGGGCATTAACCCAGGACTTGAGAGAGACTGGTTCAATTCCCTGTGCTGCCCCAGTGACCTGTGAACCTGAACAAGTCACTGAGGCTGGGTCTACACTACCCATCTGAATCGGCGGGTAGAAATCGACCTCTCGGGGATCGATTTATCGCGTCCCATCGGGACACAACAATCGATCCCCGAATCGACACTCTTACTCCACCAGCGGAGGTGGGAGTAAGCGCCGTCGACAGGAAGCCACAGAGGTCGATTTTGCCGCCGTCCTCACAGCGGGGTAAGTCGGCTGCGATACGTCGAATTCAGCTACGCTATTCACGTAGCTGAATTTGCGTATCTTAAATCGACTCCCCCCTGTAGTGTAGATGTAGCCTTAGTGTCTCCGAGCCTCAGTTCCTCAACTGCAAAACAGGGATAACAGCCCGGCCCTACCTCACAGGGGTGTTATGAGCATAAACAACATTCAAGATTGTGAGGCACTCAGATATTACGGTCATGGGGACCAAATAAGGAGTTAAACTCGATAGCTGTATCTAGAAACATAGGTTAGAAGTGCAAGACACACAGTACTGCTATATGAGGTTCAAGGGACTTCCTCATGAAATCAGGACACAAATATCCAAGTCTCTCCCACTGTAAAAGACAGTCCAGAGAAAGATTCCATCAGAGCTCGTGACATTTGATCAGCCAAGAGTTCCTAGAACGCCTCATGTTATTTTTTAAAATTCACAATGGTGCTTTTTAATTCAGGAATTTACCTGACCTCTTTGCTAACAACTTTAAAACGTGGATTAGAGCCATTAATAATAGCGTGCAGATGTGTACAGATTTTTCCCTCTTGCAGCCCTCATTCTTTTCCTTTATATAGTTATTATTCTACCTCACACTCACAATGCACATCTATTCTAAAAGGCTTTGCATGCATCAGATCTGGGATAATACCATGTCCTGGAACAAATTTGGTTTTACATTTGTTCCAGCTTTTTTTAAATTTTTTATAAATTTCTAACCATTCTAAGTAGAAAGCAGAGTTTGGGAACAACTTTAACATTTTATGTAAATATTGTATGGATTATGGGGACTTTCAAAATGCAGCACATACTATAAGACGACTTTTAGTTAATCTATCTGGTGCTTTTTCATAACAGATAAAAACCATTCCTTGCCTGAAGAACTTACAGTCAGACTCGATAAAGGACATTTTCAAATGCCATGAGTGAAAACTCATTTGGTAAAAAAAATAAGGTGAAGGTGGCTAAGTGACAGTGTTCTCATCCATCACATCTACAGAAACCAAGCATTTAGAAACAAGGCAATGGATAATTAAAGATATCAAATCTTACACTGCCCTCATAAAACACAAATATAAGCACAAAAAAGGCATATTTCATTATTGCACAACAACCTTAACTATGAGCCATGGCTCTTTATTAATCAATTAATTATTTGGGTTCTCTTAATTTCAGTATACGTTTCCTTTTGAGAGATACAGTTAAATGAGAAATAATATTGCTTAATATATTTATCAGACCATAGAAGTTTTTGTACAGACTTAATTGTTGTTTATTGATAAGGCTGGAAACGTAGTTTTACAGGAGAAGTTTATAACAGTCAATAAATGGTAAAATTACATATCCTACCTGGGTACAGACAAATCGTATGTTTCTTTGTCAGAAGGATGTTGTGATTCCTGATGATGAATAGTATTTATTTTGCATCAGAGTTAAGAGTCTTAAGTTGTGACACACTGATAAGAATGTATACGTTTATTATGTGGGCAGCATAAGATTGCTGTTGTCTGTGACTCGTCATTTCCATGCTGAAAAGTGTTTGGCTTTTGAGAATGATGGGTTAGTTCTTCATTGCCATAAGCAGGCTTTTCTCTGAATAGTATAAGACAATGACACTCACACACTTGAATATTATCACTGTGGTGGATCCTTACCTTCATTCTGAAAAACGTGATGCTGGTCAGCAAGTCCACGGTGGATTTCAAGTCCTGTAACCGCTCAGGGCTGCTGGCTGGGAAATTGTTCTGTTGGCATAAAAGTGAAACCACACCTGAAAGAGCAATCAGACGTCCACACAAACTCACAAGCCCATTCAAAATAAACATGTTAAAAACCCTTGGAAATGTATACAGCTCAGGAGCTTCTAGCACTCAAAAAAATGCTCAGAAAATAAAAGTCTTCACATTGAACAAGGTAAGATCTTTTCACTACAAGAGTTCATCTGTTTAATTAAAAAGTTCTTCATGTGAATTTAGTGTTCATGAACGGTGACAGACTGATAGTCATAAGAATGGCCATACTGAGTCAGACCAATGGTCCATCCAGCCCAGTATCTTGACTTCCGATAGTGGCTGGTGCTAGATGCTTCACAGGGAATGAACAAAACAGGGCAATTATTGAGTGATCCATCTCCTGTCATCCAGTCACTGCTTCTGGAAGTGAGACACTTAGGGACGCCCAAAGAACAGGGTTGTGTTCCTGACCATCTTGGCTAATAGTCATTGTTGGACCTATCTTCCATGAACTTATCTAATTATTTTTTGAACCCAGTTATAGTTTTGGCCTTCACAACATCCCCTGACAACAAGTTCCATAGGTTGACTGCATTGCATGAAGTACTTTCTTATGTTTGCTTTCAGCCTGCTGCATCCCAATTTCATTGGATGACCACTGGTCTTGTGTTATGTGAAGGGGTGATCGCTTTTCTAAGATGAACAGTTCCAGTCTTTTGAGTCTTTCCTCATATGGAAACTGTTCCATAACCTTAATCATTTTTGTTGCCCTTCTACTTTTTCCAACTCTAATATATCTTTTTTGAGATAGGATGACCAGAACTGCATGCTGCATTCCAGATGTGGGTGTATCATGGATTTATATAGCATCATTATCATATTTTCTGTATTAATATCTATCCGTTTTCAAATGGTTCCTAGCAAACTGTTAGCTTTTTTGACTGCCACTGCACATAATGCATTCTCTGAAAACATCTGCTCAATCTACGACAACTCCAAGATCTTTCTTGAGTGGTAACAGCTAATTTAGACCCCATCATTTTGTATGTATAGTTGGGATTGTGTTTTTCCCATGTGTATTACTTTGCATTTATTGACACTGAATTTCATCTGCCATTTTGTTGCCCAGTCACCCAGTTTTGTGAGATCCCGTTCTAACTCTTCACAGTGTGCTTTGGATTTAACTATCTGCAAATTTTGCCACTTCACTGTTTACCCACTTTTTCCAGATCATTTATGAATATGTTGAACAGCACTGGTCCCGGTAGAGATCCTTGTAGGAGTCTCTTCTTTGTTAAAGTTTCAATCAAGGATCGCCTCTGGAGCCTTTTTTAAAAATTGGTGTTAGCGATCCTCCAGTAATCTCGTACAGAGGCTGATTTAATCAATAGGTACCACAGTTAGAAGTTCTGCAATTTCATATTTCAGTTCCTTCAGAATCCTTGGGTGAATATCTGCTGATCCTGGTGACTTATTACTGTGTAATTTATCAATTTGTTCCAAAACCTCCTCTACTGACACCTCAATTTGGGATAGTTCCTCAGATTTTTCACCTAAACAGAATTGCTCAGGTGTAGGAATCTCCCTCACATCCTCTGCAGTGAAGACCAATGCAAAAAATTAATTTAGCTTTTCCATAATGGCCTCGTCTTCCTTGAATGCTCCTATACCACCTCCGCTATCCAATGGCCCCTCTGGTTATTTGGCAGGCTTCAAGCTTCTAATGCACTTAAATTTATTTTTGATGTTGGTTTTAGTGTCTTTTATTAATTGCTATTTAAATTCTTTTTTGATCTGCCTAATTATACTTTTACATTTGACTTGCCAGATTTTGTACTCCCTTCTATTTTCCTCAGTAGTATTTGACTTCCAGTTTTTAAAGGATGTCTTTTTGTCTCTAACCTTCTCTTTTACTCTGTTTAGCAATAGAGGAAATTTTTTTTTGACCCCCGTCAAAGTATTTTTTATTTGGTGTATACATTTAGTTTAAGCTTCTATTATGATGTATTTAAAAAGTTTCCACGCAGCTTGTGATTGTTTCTTTGAATTTCCATTTTGCCTGCCTCCTCATTTTTGTGTAGTTGCCCTTTTTGAAGTTTGATGCTACTGTGGTGGGTTTGTTTGGTATTTCCTCCCCCGTATGAGGATATTAAATTTAATTACATTACGGTCGCTATTACCAAGCAGCCACGGTCGCTATTACCAAGCAGTTCAGCTCTATTCACCTCCTTGGACCAGACTGTGCTCCATTTAGGACTAAATCAAGAATTGCCTCTCCCCTTGTGGGTTCCAGGACTAGCTGCTTCAAGAAGCTGTCATGAATGGTGTCTAGAAATTTTCTCTTTGCAACCGATCCTGAGATGACATCTTCCCAGTCAATATGAGGATAGTTGAAATCCCCCATTATTATTGGGTTTTCTAGTCTCTCTAATCTCCCTCAGTATTTCAGAATCACCATCACAGTGAGGTGATCGGTAGTATATTCCTACTGCTATACTCATGCATGGAATTTCTAGCCCTAGAGTCTCTATGGTACAGTTTGAGTCATTTAAGATTTTTACTATACTGGACTCTATGCTTTCTTTCACATACAGTGCCACACCCTCACCAGTACAACCTACTCTATCATTCCTGCATATTTTGTGCCCTGGTATTACCATGTCCTATTGATTGTCATCAGTCCACCAATTTTCTGTGATGCCTATTATATCAATATCCTCACCAGGCACTCAAGTTCACCCATCTTAGTATTTAGATTTCTTGCATTTATACAGAAGAACTTATAAACTTTGTTAATATTTAGTGCTCTGGCTTCATGTGTTGTAATTGACTGGGACTCTTTCATTTGACTGTTTCTCTTTAGCTCCTACCTGTACTTTATCAACTTCTATCCTCTCTTTATATATAGAGGAGCCACTTTAATAAATCCTCCCCTAAGGGATGTCTCCATCTGAACAATGTGCTCCTCCACACCTGTCGGCTTTCCCCCAGCCCTTAGTTTAAAAACTCTTCTACAATCTTTTTCATTTTACATGCCAGTGCTCTGGTTCCATTTCAGGCCAGAAGGCCTTTATTTACCCGCAGAACAAGTACAGAATAAGCAGCAACAGAGCATGCTTCCCCGCCTTCCCCTGACAGCATACCTAGTTCTGGGCTGGAGCCTGACCTCAAGCCAACTGCTTGAGAAGGCTTTTCGTTTTCCCACAACTCAGTTTTTGGCCTCTCTTTGGAGAGAGCCAATAAGGATGCCAGGTGTGGTGAGGTTTGTGATTTCCAGTGATATAGAAAAAAAGATTCTGAATCCCATTAGCAATCCTCTCATCTAGCCAGATGTCAGCTACCAATATTCAGAGACTCTAAGGCCAGATGGGACCATTCTGATAATCTAATCTGACCTTGTGCATAACATTGGCCATAGGAATTCCCTGAATTACTTCCTGTTTGAACTAAGGGAAATCTTTTTTGGAAACACCCAGTCTTGATTTGAAAATTGCCAGTGATGGAGAATCCACCACAACCTTTGGTCAGTTGTTCCAATGGTTAATTACCCTCACTTCTAAAATGTGCCCCTTATTTCCAGTTTGAGTTTGTCTCGCTTCAACTTCCAGCCATTAGATCATGTTATAGCTTTGTCTGCTAGATTGAAGAGCTCATTATCAAACTTTTGTTTCTCACATAATTACGGATTGTGATCAAGTCAACTGTTATCAAGAGATGTGGCACCATACCTTAAAAATTGTCCTTTAACACAGTCTTAACTCCAGCCTAGTTCTGTCTCAGACTGTGCCCATTGCCATAGTATCAGAGTACCTATGGCATTTTACCTTCTATTGCCTGGACCTTAGTTAAATAAAATTAAATATTTAATTCTCTTTTCCAGAGCAAGTGTATGCTCATTACTCTTAATGTGGTTTCCTTCAGGTTCCCCCCCCACCCCAGCAATAGACTGTCCTCAGTTCCTGAGCTGGCATGTCCATCCTTTCCCTACATTCTCATTACTTTGTCCCAAACCCCATTCTCAGACTCCTGGGCACATTCTTGCACTCATAAGGATGTGACATATTGGAGCAGTCATCTGCACGTATTTCTTTGAAAAACAAAGCAGAATACCACAAGCTACATAACACTAACCACTTAGCTACACAAACATTTAGTTCACAGTAAGCTGTGGTGTAAATCTACCTTGCATTAACCTGCTGCGCGCTAAAGGTCCACGTGGACCCTGCTGATGAGCACTAACATTTCCTTAGGGTTGGTCTTCACTACAGGGAGATCAAAGCTGCTGCAATCGATGCAGCAGGGGTCGATTTAGCGGGTCTAGTGAAGACCTGCTAAATCAATAGCAGAGCGCTCTTCGGTCAACCCCTGTACTCCACCCTCTGCGAGACGAGTAAGGGAAGTCGACTCGAGAGCATCTCCCATCGATGCAGTGCAGTGAAGACAACGGGGTAAGTCAACCTAAGCTACATCGACTCCAGCTACATTAGTAGCGTAACTTAGGTCAACTTACCCCAGTAGTGAAGACAAGCCCTTAGTGTACTTTGACCTACTTCCATTTCAAAACGCGATAGATCAAAGCTCACTAGGGAAGGAGAGGTTACTTAGTTAAAGAAGCAAGTTGAAGTATGGGCTGGATGAATGGACTATAAGGTGGATAGAAAGCTGGCTAGATCATCGGGCTCAACGGGTAGTGATCAATGGCTCCATGTCTAGTTGGCAGCCGGTATCAAGAGGAGTGTCCCAAGGGTCGGTCCTGGAACCGGTTTTGTTCTACATCTTCATTAATGATCTGGAGGATGGCATGGATTGCACCCTGAGCAAGTTTGCAGATGACACTAAACTGGGAGGAACGGTAGATACGCTGGAGGGTAGGGACAGCATACAGAGGGACCTAGACAAATTGGAGGATTGGGCCAAAAGAAATCTGATGAGGTTCAACAAGGACAAATGTAGAGTCCTGCACTTAGGATGGAAGAATCCCATCTACTGCTAAAGACTAGCGATCGAATGGCTAGGCAGCAGTTCTGCAGAAGAGGACCTGGGGGTTACGGTGGACGAGAAGCTGGATATGAGTCAACAGTGTGCTCTTGTTGTTAAGAAGGCTAACGGCATTTTGGGCTGTATAATTGGGAGCATTGTCAGCAGATGGGAACGTCCCCTCTATTCAGCATTGGTGAGGCCTCATCTGTAGTACTGTGTCCAGTTTTGGGCCCCACACTACAAGAAGGATGTGGAAAAATTGGAAAGAGCCCAGCGGAGGGCAACAAAAATGATTAGGGGTCTGGAGCACATGAATTATGAGGAGAGGCTGAGGGAACTGGGATTATTTATTCTGCAGAAGAGAAGAATGAGGGGGGGATTTGATAGCTGCTTTCAACTACCTGAAAGGGGGTTCCAAAGAGGATGGATCTAGGCTGTTCTCAGTGGTACCAGATGACAGAACCAGGAGTAATTGTCTCAAGTTGCAGTGGGGGAGGTTTAGGTTGGATATTAGGAAAAGCTTTATCACTAGGAGGGTGGTGAAGCACTGGAATGGGTTACATAGGGAAGCGGTGGAATCTCCTTCCTTAGAGGTTTTTAAGGTCAGGCTTGACAAAGCCCTGGCTGGGATGATTTAGTTGGGGATTGTCCTGCTTTGAGCAGGGGGTTGGACTAGATCAGGGGTTGGCAATCTTTCAGAAGGGTGTGCCGAGTCTTCATTTATTCACTCTGATTTAAGGTTTCACATGCCAGTAATACATTTTAACATTTCTGCCCCCCCACCTCCAGGGGCTGCAGGGACGTGGTGCCGGCCACTTCCCAGAGTGGCGCGAGGCCCACGGTGCCATGGGGGTGGCAATCCCGCAGGCCGGATCCAAAGCCCTGAGGGGCTGGATCCGGCCTGCGGACCGTAGTTTGCCCACCCTGGCTTAGTGAGCTTTGTACTCAGAGGAATGGATACTCATTCTTCTATGCTGTCTCCATTTGGGATGTAGTCTGTCTTGAGCCAGGCTTGGAAAGCATGAAGTTGAAGCCTTGTGAACAGTGTTACGTAAGTGCTGGCAGCCATATGCCCTAGGAGAGCAAGACACTCCCAAACTGATGTTTGTGTAGTAGCCCAAAGCTTCATGACTAGCACGTGACCAGTGCTTTCATGGTGAGAAATCGGTCTCTTGGAAGGTATGCTCTTGCTGTGATAGAGTTCAGTATTGTGCTGATAAATTCTATTGCCTGTGGGAGAACAGCAACCTTCGTTTACAGAGATGCCTAGTGATCACAGCAGCAGCTTGAGGAGAGCCGCTGTTGCTGATTGGACCCCTTGGAGAGATCTCTCCATCAGTAGCCAGAATCGAGATATGGAAAAATCAAAACACCCTTGCAGTGGAGGTGAGCTGCCATAGCTGCCATCACCTTTGTGAAAACACTTGCAAGCTGTGGTCAGGCCAAAGGGAAGACTCTTGTATTGGTCATGGTTCGAATCCAAAGCGAACATGAGAAATTTTCCATGTGCAGGGTGGATATCTATGTGGAAGAAGACATCCTTCCCGTTGAGAGCTGTGAACCAGTTTCCCTTGGTCAATGATAGGATTTTACTGCTGCCAAAGTTACCATTCTGAAGTGCATGGCTCAGATGCAGACACTGAGTTGCCATAGATCTCAGAGAGGTCTCCCCCCTCCTTTTCTCTTGGGGACCAGGAAATATTTTGAACAGAACCCTTTTCCTTGGTATTGGAGAGAAACAGGCTCCATGGCTCCCAGTTGCAGATGGGAGTCTTATTTCCTGAGAGAGCATTTCTTCCTGAGAGTGATCCCTGAAGAGGAATCAGGGATAAAGGATGGGGAAAGGGAGAGAAAAATTCTACTGTGTATCCTGCATAGATAACAAGCACCCATTTCTTAGATTCGATGCTTTGCCAGTTGTCGGAGAAATGGGCTAAGGGAAGGAAAAGTTGGCAGTAGAGTTGGTTCGCAGCTCTTGACAGACCCATCAAAATAATTTCCTTGTTGACTGCTGGGTTTGGGGGATAGAAGCAGGAAACACAGTCTGCCTGAATCTTTGTAGCCTCTGACACTTCCTTGAGAGTTTGTAAGGTCTGTTATGGACAAATAGTTGTGCAGTTGTTCTTTGTCTAGAAGGTTGCAACTTATGGAACTTTGTCTTGGGTGCTGGTGTATAAATCCCAAGAGAATGGAGGGTTGCCCAAGAATCTTTTAATGAATGAAGGGACTAGTCTGTCCTTTCACTATAAAGTTTGCTCCTGTCAAAGGCTAAGTCTTCAATAGTAGACTGGACTTCTCTCAGGAACTCGGATGACTGAAGCAGTGATGCTCTCATCACAACCACTGCAGTGGCCATTTACCAGGAGGTCATTTCAACTGTAGTAGTAGTCTGATGATCTCACAATCAGCTTTCCTTCCTCAATGAGAGCTTCAAACTATCCCTGGAGCTCTTTGGGGAGATTATCTGAAAAGTTTGTCACTTTATTGTAGTTCACAAAGATGTACTTGGCCATAAGTGCCTGACAATTCGCTAATCTGGGTCTTAGGCTGATGGAGGAAAAGACCTTTCTACCAACTAAGTCCAAGCACTTAGCTTCCTTATTGGAAAGCTGATTTCAACTGGTGCAGTCAGCTTTTCTCTGAGGCTGCTTGGACTACCCAGGAGTTAGGCACTGAATGAGTGAATAAAAATTCCACCCCTTTGCATGTAACTAAGTATTTTTTCTCTGCCCATCTAAGGATGGAGCATACATGGGTTGATATGTGTCACACCACCTTTGCGGGTTCCAAGACTGCTTCATTAATAGGCAATGCAATTTTGCTGGGTCCCATGCCGTGACCGATATGACTTCCTCTAAAGGGATTTGGAGCATCTCTGCAACCCTCTTCAGTTGGTCTTAATATTGCTTGATGTCATCAGAAGGAGAAGAGGAGGTAGGTGTAATTGCCTCATCTAGGGATGATAACGAGAATCCTGACTGACCCAACAGTTCTGGAGGTGTCTCTGGATACTTCTCTTCTATCATTTTATGAGGAGTCTGCTTCCTCTATCTGAGGAGAGTAATGCTGCGAGTCTCATCTAGAATAAACTGATTCAGAGCAACACGTATATGGACCCCAGTAGGACCAATGGGATTGGTTACATGGTGGTTGGGCTGCATCCCAATCCCAAGACATGGGGTACTTAAGTTCATATGGAGGATAATCCATTCTATACGATTTTTATGGAGCCCATGAGACTCTTGATACCATGTCTGGACTGAGATTGTGTGTTATTGTGGGAGGTGGCATTCTCTCACCCACATCCATGCCATCAAATCGGAAGGTAGGATCTTGTTCCATGGGTGGTGCTGATAGATTCAGCTGCTTGGCCACCTCTCTGCTAGTTGATGGTATCAGGGAATGGGTGTCCATAATAACAGGTGGTAGTGTTGATTTAGCAGTATCCTGATTGGGAGAAGGTCTGGGAAGAAAGACCTCCTTGTAGCCACTTGTGAAAAGACAGGGTCAAGATGTCTGCAGAGGTAACGGCACCCAAAAGGAGGGGTGATTCAGCATCTTGCAGGACAAGGAGGACTTCCTGGGTGGTAAATTTGTCCCCTGAAGGGGGTGGGGGAACAAAAGCTGGTCTCTGTCTGCACCGTTAAGAGTCAATTTGGTTGGAATTCTCAGTATTGAGGACTCCCTACCCGAGAGCCATGGTGCCATTGGTGCTGGATGCAATCGATGTGTCTGTTTCAGAGGTTCCATAGATGGTACCAGCGGAGCAGCACACGGTGGTTTTGGAGTGGACTTGCTCTTCGGAGCTGGGATTTCAGTGCCGTACTCTGAAAACATTGCTGCAGTACTGTAATATGAAGTCCCAGACGACTTGTGCGTACAGGAGATGGTTCTCTTAGATGATGGTTCTCATGTGAATTTATCCTTCTTCTTATGAGAGGACTTTCCTCGTGCTTCTGTTTAGAAGAGGACGACGACTTACTCCTGCCACTGTTGATAGTAGAGGATACGCAGCCTGGTGGAGCACTCCGCAGCTCCTTCTCCAAATGTACAGGGGTCTGCCCGCTGTAAGGAATTCTCCCAGGCTGGGATACGAGTAGGACCTCATTGCTCTTCCATGAAGAAGCACCACAGTCGGTACTCATGTGCCTTGGGGGTTCCAAGAGGGAAGGAGTTGCAGATTGAGCACTTGGAGGGGACATGGGCCTCCCCAAGGCAACAGAGGCACCAGACAAGGTTGTCACTGACCAGGAATGATCTGGGGCATGAGGCACAGTTTTTGAAGCCCAGGATACTGGATGTGATGCAGTGTGTACCCCACACAGGCCCTAAAAGGGTTAATGGGGCCCTAAGGGGCCAATTAGGGTACCTGGCTGCACGTGGCATGAAAGCCAGCCCTAACTGAACAAGCAGGAGTAGGCTGGATTATAAAGCCCGGACATTGGCAGTAGAAAAGAGCTGCAGTGAAGGAGCATGCAGCCACCCTCTGGACATTAAAGAGGGAAGGAAGGAAACCTAAAGGGAGGGGATGTAGAAAAAGGCTTAGGGAAACTGCAGCAAGGTGTAAGATGGTGCAGAGCTTGACCACTGATTAGAAGGTCACTGAGTTGGAACCCAGAGAAGAGGGCAGGTCCAGGCTCCCGTAACAGCCACTGGGGAAGTGCCACCATCAGGACAGTGAGGAAGACTGCCTCTCCCCCCCGTTTCCGTCCTTCCCTCTCTAATGCCAGCAGATCGAGGAACGTGATCGTTCCCCTTTATTCGACATTGGTGAGGCCTCATCTGGAATACTGTGTCCAGTTTTGGGCCCCACACTACAAGAAGGATGTGGAAAAATTGGAAAGAGTCCAGCAGAGGGCAACAAAAATGATTAGGGGTCTGGAGCACACGACTTATGAGGAGAGGCTGAGGGAACTGGGATTGTTTAGTCTCCAGAAGAGAAGAATGAGGGGGGATTTGATAGCAGCCTTCAACTACCCTGAAGGGGGGTTCCAAAGAGGATGGAGCTCGGCTGTTCTCAGTGGTGGCAGATGACAGAACAAGGAGCAATGGTCTCAAGTTGCAGTGGGGGAGGTCCAGGTTGGATATCAGGAAAAACTATTTCACTAGGAGGGTGGTGAAACACTGGAATGCGTTACCTAGGGAGGTGGTGGAGTCTCCTTCCTTGGAGGTTTTTAAGGCCCAGCTTGACAAAGCCCTGGCTGGGATGATTTAGCTGGGAATTGGTCCTGCTTTGAGCAGGGGGTTGGACTAGATGACCTCTTGAGGTCCCTTCCAACTCTGATATTCTATGATTCTATGAATGTCCAGAGAGTGGGCTGCCGGATCCCTCACTGCAGCCCTTTTCTGCTGCCAAATTCCTGGCTTTATCCTAGACCCGCCTGTTCCTTCTCAGATGGCTCCATCATTCAGGGGTTACTTAGGCCACCTATTTCCCCACAGCTGTAGCCCATCTGGTTAACTGGTCCCTTCTCAGCCCCACCAACCCCCCTCTAGGGTAATGTGGGGTGAACATCCCATTACACTGGGCATAATAATCACCTCAAAGAATACAGACAGGAGGGTGGGGGGAGGGAGAGAGAGAAGAGTCCCACTAACTATACTAACTCAACTACTAATCTATAAACTATTCTATAACTATTTTCAGGTGATTAGGAAGGTAGCAAGTTTGCTGGACACTGGAGCTTTCCAACACACCATAGGTAGTAGAAGGAAATCGGAAAGGCGGTTAGTCCACACTGCTACTTTATACCCCTGGTGTACAGCACATGGAGAACTGCACAGGCACAGACTAGAGGACACTAATAGCAAAAATCTTCTGGTCTCAGATGCCTACAGAGCACCTGCACCCCACAGTGGAGTTCAAACAGGGACCAGCACTTAAAGAACAACTCTACATGCGTGGCAGCAGGGTCCCCATGGACTCATAGTGTGCGGCAGAGTAATGTGGAGTAGATTTACACTCCAGTTTGCCATGAACTGAAGGTTCATGTAGACGAGCCCTGAACATGCTTGAGAGGGCAGGTGGGATGCAGTTGCAACAGAAGAGTGGACGGAAATATCCTTTATAATGCATTCATTGGTTTTGCTACAAAGTCAACCTCATCCAGACACCTTATTGATATCTGCATTGATTGTCAAAATAATTACAACAGAGGAGTGGCAGAGAGATCCTATCTGCCATCTCCTGGCACTAGCTGGGGCACTCCGGTATTAATTCAAAGTAACTAATTTAAGTTGGTAGGATTCAACGTGATCTGCATAAACAGCTAAGAAGAATAAACCTATGAAGACAACCCCCTTTTCAAGCTAACACGTGCATGTCCTCCGCTGTGCTTGGAGGACTCACCAGTAACAAAAATTTCTACAAGACAAGATTTAGTTACAATCATTGGGTTAGTGTTGTGAACTGAAGAGGTACTCATGGCTCAAAACATCTGGCAAAGATTTTTAAACAGGACACTCAAAACTAGACTCATTTTCTTCTGCCTTACGTAAGCTAGTAAGCAAGAGTTAGACAAACAGCAAGCAATAACTGGCTTGTATTAAATAACATACATGCCAACATAACATGCTCCAAAACACCTAATTGTCAGAGGATGACTTATGTCAGAGCTATTCTTGAAAAAACATCAGCTGTTCTGTAAGAAAAATCAATCAGGAATCCATTTATGTAATCAACTCTCGACATCACAAATTAGATCTAATTACATTTTACCACAGCGCTCACACTACACTACTATTTTTGGCAGAATGAACTAACATCTCGTCCAAGGATTAACTTTTCCCTCCCAATCATAAAGAGTATCATTCTACTATTGATAATTATATGCTTCCCAGTGGTACTTCTAACAGAATTAGAATGCGTTTTGTGTGCACGCAGGGCGGCTGTCAAAAGATTTCTCTCCACTCAGAACACAAAGACTACAATTCAACCCCCAAGCACCACAGGACATTACTGGAAATCAGCTTTTCTGGGAGGTAGAGAGACAGGCTTTTTTAAAAGATCTTTTTTTAAACAACGTTGGTTGTAGACGCCCTTCCAGCCTTCCCCACCATGTACACACACAGCAAATGCAGATTAGCCACAAAGACATGCTATATGTTGAATAGTGAAGTCAGAAATGCTGCACCAATTAAGATCTGGCGGAATATTCATCCCAAATTATAATAGATTGCGTATATTTCGATCTCAGTATCCTCCCCTGCTAAGTGCAGAGTACGACAGAATGAGACATTTCTGTATTGACTTGTGAACTCCATTTTCTATTGTAACGTCCATTTTCTGGTTGTGCTGCACATGAGTGGCCCTTGCCCATGGCAAATCTATTCTGATATATCCCGAATGGCTACTCTGCCCAGGAAAGGTGGTTGACACCTTGTTCAGGGACTATCATGCAGAAGCAATCATAGAGCAATCTAGGGCCGACAATTTTGATTATCTCAACTTCTGGCCAAACTCCAGGGAACAATGGATTTTCTACACAGAGGCTGGCAGGAAGAGACAAGCTTTTCAGCTGAGCACATGGCAAAAGGAGAGAGAGAGAGAGAGAGACTGTATTAAAAGGGTAGCCATTCATTGCCACCTACACAAAGTGGTGGTCGGAGACAGAGAAGGAAGGAGGGAATCTGCTTAGTCTGAAATGTTGACAAGACCTCAGACTCACAGACGGGATGAGATCAGGCTAACAGGGATGGGTGCATCTTGGGAATTTTGTTATTTTTCAAAGATCTTTAACTCTAGTGCTTTTAAGAGTAAACTGACTGTGATTAAGAAATCCCTTTGCTAAACTTATGTTCCTTGTTTCCCTGAAGGGGTTAAACTAGAAACCAGAGTGCCCACAACCTAGGTGGAGCTTTCATGGATCATAGCTACGCAACTAGGGGCTTGGGTGGTCTGAGGGACTTGTTCCAGGGTCTGGGGTGGCTTCAATGGAGAGTCCCATGTTCCAAGGAAGGTCTCAGACAAGGGGACTGAACCTGGGAGTGCCCTCACAGATCCAGAGCTGGAACACTGACCAAACTCTGGCCAGCCCCCGTTGGCTTGGAAGCACATAGGACCAAGTTGCTGGGTCTACTCCCAATAGAGACTGGGCCAGGTTATGACACTTACAAAATAAGAGCTGCTCTGTATGTCCTTCGAAGCCTACTTGGGGTTACTGCTGATATTTAACTCAAAGGGACTAGTTTATTCTGACAGTATGTTGGGAGGGTAGCAAAGGTCAGCACAGTTCTCAACCCTCAGACTATTTCCAAGTGCTGATCAAAGGGCTTGAGGTGGCGAACGTGCAAGAAAGGGAATGGTTTAATTGTGTATCTGAAGAATTAGTGGGTGACAGAGATTCCATGTGTCACAAAAATGCCCAAAATAGGGAGATTCACTGGAGAAAATCCATGCTCTACACAAGAGAGCCTGAAAATACACCATTTATAGGCACTTACCCTATACATGGAGAGGTCAATACGGAGTGAATTGTGCAGCTGGTCCAGCAGTTTAACAAACCTTTCTTTCTGTTGGTCAGAAAAAAATATAGTAAATAACGTCATGCTCCGTCACAGAAAATTAGATCTAATCAACACTCCCAATAACTAGAGTGCTGCCCGAGAACGAGTGCTGGATCACAGAAGAGTGGGAGGAAGCTATATGGATTTATTCTATTGTGCAAACTTAGAGGGAAGATAATAATTGCTTCAGATCTCTGAATTTACTCCTAAACTTGATGCAACAGTAATTCCAGTATAACATTAGAAGGGTCAGGAAATTTCCCCTTCATCACTTAAAGGAGACATATGTACCATTCAAGTAGAGAGAGAATACAAGACCACAAATAAACTTATTGAAACTGATGTATAAATTCCAGCTATTGATCTGCATAGTTGCAGGTACATAGTGATCACATTTAAAAGAGACTTATTTCCAGACGGGTTCCAACCAGTGATACGGGCCCTAGCTCTCGTAAGTTAGACTTTCGTTTTTGTTTTTTTCTTGCCAAACAAAAAACTGCTAACATTTCATTTCATTTGAAACATTTTCAAAACAAAATGTCAATTCAAAACAAATGTTTGTTTTCCGGGGGGAGTTAACCAAAATGATCCACGAAGGTCGACCCGAAATTGTGGATCATTTCAGTGCTTAAAAAATGCATTTAAAATTTTTTGTCGAGCTCCAATCTCTACTTTAGTTGGGGCCCAACCTCTGGCTGGGTGCTGGTTCGGCATAGAAGCTATCTCCCCTTCAGTCAGATGTACTCTCTCCCCTAACAGAGCATGGCCTGTCCCAAACCCCATTCGGATAACTTTAAAAAGCCCAATCTCTACTGCATATTACAGGGAAAACAACTGAATGGGAGGGCAGTGGGGACTGGACAGTACAATCCATGTCTTAATAAATCACTATAGAGTTCCCCCCACAAGAGAGTAGAACCTGAGATACACAAACATCAAGCGCAGCAGCTGTTTGAAACAGACTTTTAAAGAAGCTGCTAGTTTAAGTACTGAAACCATCGTATCTCACGGTATACATTATCTATAGTGTCCCATGCAGTGTTCAATACAGTTTGCTCCTTTCCACACCATTTGTACTCTGGTGTTATTGGAGCACAGAAATGCAAGCATCACAATGCATTATACTGATTATATCTAATCATGATACAGGATGAACAAGTCCTCATCAATTGTGTTAATTCTTCATACAGAAGAGTCCCATTGCCCCATCCAAGGATATAATGTTCCTTCACCAGAACTAGTGATTCACTTTAACATCAGCGAAAGCCATAAGCAAACCAAGCAAGTAAAACTGTAACAGTAGCATAGCAGGACAGTTAACACTGAAACATACCCCAAAGTTTGAGGCTGCAAAGCGGTCAGAAGCAGACACGTTTGTGGATGCAGTAGTGTGCGCGTAGTAGGCATTGATATTGGCCAGTAAGGTGCTCATCACAGCTGGCACTCCTGGACACATGTACTTGGAGGACAGACATGCAAAGTGCCTGCAACAGCATAAGCAAGGTCAGTTATGGAGAAGACGCAAAGGTGCTCTATAGTTTACAAGGTTATTTCTGGCCCTTGGGGAAAAGCAGAGCTAGAGAGTTGATTCTTTCAGCTATTTCCACCCCATTAATATTAGCAACACCCTGCTAAAAGTACCGCATCAATGAGGGCTGTAGCTGTAATCCAGAATTTCACCTTCTTGACAAGTCTCCATTGTCCAACACTTGGCTTTTCTGCAAAGATACCAGCTGGTAACAGCAAAATAAATGCTTTTAGCATGGCCCTGGAAATGTGACATAACAGCCTCTCAATTTGGCAATGTATTGATAACAAGTCCTATCCGGAGATTATGCTGTTGCTCCAGGATACAGTGATTCTGAGACAATGCCTGATACAAGGAGACCTGCAAACCAGACTGCTCCTTCCAATAGTCAGTGACTTCCTAAGTGGCGTGCCAGCAGGAACTGCAATCCACTCCCTGCCTTGAGTGCAGCAGGCTCTGCATACCAGTATCTTTGTGCTGTACAGAGACTGCTTTGATTCTTTAGGGCTAATCCTGTCATCCTGCAGGAAGTATGTTGTCTCATTTGCATTTTCTCATATAATTGCTCTCATTAAAGTGTAAGGAAATCTCTTACAGGAAATCTTAAAATTATTCCACCAGCGTTTGGTCTTGAGGAGTGATTAAAGTAAACAACCAAAGAAAAGCTGGTATAAATAAGGAAAAACAGTACTTTAAAAAGGGCTAATATTATAAGACATGACAAGAGAAGAGCGTCCGTGTGTCAGAAACTTGTTAGAACTTCTGCTACAAATTCCAGAGAGATTCTTTTAAGCGTGAAATGGATCATAATCTCTGTGTCCTCCTAAGGCAACACACAGTCATTAGCTTCCCTGCTACTCACCTTCCAAGTAAATTGACAGGGCTTTACATGAAAATATTTAAGAATCAAATGTTTCAGATAAATAGATGCCATTGAATTAGTTCGATATGGTGGATACCTTGCTGGTCTACTGGTAGTTCAGGCACTCAACTACTACTGTATAAAAATATAGACAGACAGACAGACGGACCATCTCTCTACCTGTGTCTTTCACAGATACGTTTATGGAAGAAAGAAGGATCTCAAACTACTTTTATTCTTCTGAAAAACTGAAAAGCTCAATTCCTGGCAGAAAGCTGCGATCAGGGTTTGTGAAGGGATGGACTTTTTAGCAGTTCTTAAAGATGTAGCATAACTGGTGAAACCCATCAACGCTATATGTGAGCAAAGAACATCTGGGGCTGGCTAGCACAGCTCTAATTTCAGTAATTCCTTTCCACTTTGGTTATAATGGTTCGACTGGCAGAAAATGAAGATATCTGCATGGAGAACTATCTGTGGAATACATTCTGTTCAAGGGCTTCAGGGTGCCCCAGAACTGAAACTTTAACTTCAAAGGTGAGTTTCTTCAAGCTAATCTGTCTCATTCAATATTTCACTGAAGACAAAAAGCAAATGCAATACAATTGGTGGTCTGCAGGAAGAAGCAGAGTTCATTAGGAACCCAAGTCAGAGCTTAGTGTTTAGGAAAGACCCCCAGGAAGCCAAGAATTGGACTAGTCTAGTTTCAAACAGAGCAAACCAGGTCATCGCCTTTGTCAAATCCCACTACTTAAAAACTGATTGTTCTGGTTCTTGACACAGGATTCTTTGATCACCATGAAAGAGCACTGGTGTTAAATTTGGGTCACAAATACCCTTTCTTCCTCATCCCCACTAGACGTTTTTATTTGGGGGTAGGGATGATACATTTTAAATAGCTCAGCGGTCAATAAATGGAGGA
This sequence comes from Trachemys scripta elegans, assembly GCF_013100865.1. Taxonomy (NCBI): domain Eukaryota; kingdom Metazoa; phylum Chordata; order Testudines; family Emydidae; genus Trachemys; species Trachemys scripta. Next base: position 648,628 of record NC_048303.1, read on the forward strand.
CCCAGAGTCTTACACCACCAATGGTTTACCTCTGGGAATCAAGCTCCTGCTTATTTACATCAACACCACTGGATATGGCTGCTCCGATCTGAAATCCAAGGGGCAGGACTGTCAGCCAGCTGTGGGTTTACTGAGTCCCTCAATCCTGATCCTTCTTTACCCACTGATTTCTAGCCTTTGAGGAAGCTAATCACTCAGAGCATGACAGCCCTTTCCTACTCACAATAAACTTGAAGGACAGTAGCCAGCAGAGCCAGATGGGAAATCACAGGCCATGCCAGCCATCCTAAAAATATTGAGTAACCAACATATTTAGAACGCTTCCCTTTGAGATTAAATAAACTAACTACAGCAAGGGTTCAGTATGAGAAACACAAGGAGAGTAACTTACGTCATAGCCTGGTATATTGTTTCTATACCATAACGCATTGCAAATTCATCCACTATCTCTTGGGCTGTCTCATCAAAATACACCTTCCAGGCATCATCTCCTTTGGCATCAGGGATCTTCACCACCCCGCTCCCTTGAATGTCTGTGAGATAGTGGAAGAGGTTCTGAAATGGAAACAAACTAAATTAAACCTGATGTATTGGAAACCTCTAAGGCTGAGCGCAATGTGACCGGCTTGGAACCATCCTGGAGACAGAACATCTGAAACACCCATCTCCTATTTTTTCTTATTTGCTGGGGTTTTTTGTTTGTTTGTTTTTTAATTTATCTCAGTTTTTCTCCTCAGCATCCATGACAGGATTCCTCAAATTCATCCCTTTAATTTCACCCACCAGTATAAATAACTCGCTCAAACTCTGAGTGAATAAAGCTTTAGCTATTCCATCAGTGCTTAAACTTCAGTTAACAAAGGACAACACAGACAACCTGCCACCAGGACCAAACCCAATGTGCATGGAGTGGAGCAGACCTTTATCACAAAGTGTGGCCTGCAACTACAGGTCTTCATCCCCATGGGCCACACCTCAGAATTGAAGGTAAGGGAAACTGCAAGCTGTGTTTTCAAATAATTGTTAAAGGTATGTACAACTTTGGATATGTCCTTAATGCGACTTTGTATAAATCTAAAAAAATAAAAATAAAATGGACGGAACTTCACAAGCATATTTGATTCACAAACTGCATGTCTGCCACCCACCTGAATCATGCAGATGCAGTCTGCTCATAGTAAAACTACCTAACAGAACAGTGCAAAAAGTGGCTTAATGACTTTTTCAGCTTCCCCGTCACATCACAGACCACTCACAATGATCCCCGTGGTCTGAGGTGCTCAGAATGGAGAGCTAGCCAGTCATGTCACCATGAGTCTACAGCTTCCTTAATCATTCTGGCACAACAAACTTCACGACGCAGACACAAGCCTTTACCCTCCAAGGTTTCAAGCTAATAACAGCCACACAAAGAACAAGCGATGACATTGCCTAAACAAGGTGCAGAACAAAGCCTTCGAAGGTTTAACACTCCACTTTACATTTGTAATTTAACTAGATTGCAAGGTCCTTGGGGGGAAAAGCAGCTCCCTCCTCAGTGGGCCAAATTGTGCAACTTTTACTCCGAGGGAATTCCCTCTGGCTGCAATGAAAGTTCTCTTGAAGAAAGGACTTCATAAAAGATGCAAGAAAGTATTTTCTTGCTCCAGCAAAATCTCAAATTGATTAGTCTCCTGAAACTTAAAAGGCTCTGTAGGGGAGATAAAAATGACTTAAAATGGACAAACTGTTTAAACTAATGTAACGGTCCTTTCCCAGGCATTCATTATTTGCCAAACATTCTGATCATTACGATCTTTGGGAAAAGGGATATTTCTAACGATATCCCCACTGACTGGGACTTAGAAAAGAATCAGTTATGCATCCTTATTCATCCCAAGTTTCAGCCTCGTCTAGTTACACTGGAAAGGCTTTCATCCACCGCTGCTGTTCAGTGATCAGCACACACTCAGTTCAGCAGATATTTCTCAGTGTTCCTCAACTCACGTCACAGACAGATACATAAGCCTTCAGGACATTCGCCTCCTTCGTGTGGAAATCAAGTGATGAAAAATCTCATGATCTAATTAGGAGCCACAGGACTTTTTGCTTTAACCTATGATTTCTCCTGATCTAATTATTTTAGCTGCAAAGCATCTCAGTTTTGTCTGTGATATACAGAATCACTGGATAAAAGAAGGAAAGAAATGATCTTTTAAAAGGAGGAAGGGAATGACCCTGCATAGACAGAAGGGAAAAAAAACCCAGACAATTAGAGAAACCGATTTGCCACTGAACTAAAAAGCAATGATCTGATCCTAACACCTGCTTGGTGGCCCATTACATTTAGTTGACACCTCTTTATCCTTAATCTTCCACCTCCCAGAGGTACTTGGCCCACTTTGGCTCACCTCAAGAGAGACCAAGGATTGAACAGCCATGGACACTGGATGATCCTCTATTCCCTAATGGTCCCTAGTAGTAAAACAGTGCAGCAGTGTGGGGGAAGTTCATACTGCCAATGCCGGCACTCTGCCTGTTCAGTGGATAAATAGAGGGGCTTCACCCCCAAGAGTGCTACCCTCAAATACTTCAGAAGACAATTAACAATTTATTCACAACCCAGCCAAGACGAGATATCCCCACCTTGTACATGGGCAAAGCTTTAGTAGCTTTCTTAAAACAGGCAGTGCTAGCCACATCTGAATGTGCTTAAAAAGGCTCATAGTTACAGCGGGACAGACTATGGTCTTTATAGAAACAGGCTGAGAGAGTTCATGGGGAAGACGCCACAGGATACATGCAACATTACCAAGCCAGGGGGTTAGGACAGAGACTGCACAGCTACTAGCACTAGCCACCTTTGGCTTACTTACTTCATGAAGGCACGTGTACTGAATATGATACGGAGCCACCTTCTCTTCGCCTTTTATTTCCACATTGATTTGCAAGCGTATAGCACCAGATACAGCAGATTTATCTGTTCTTTTCTCTAGAAAGAAATATAAGTAGGAAGTTAAAAATATTTTTCTTTGGACAGGCAATAGCCATCATGGCAATAGCAGCACAATGCGGTAAAAGAAAACCACACGTGGAAGTCCGGGCTGACTTTGAAGCGAAATATGACTCTTCAATATCATTTTTCGAAGTGTTCGTATAAATTTGCATTTACCAAATGAACACAAGTGCCATGACATATTTGTGCTGTTTCACACACAACTGCGTATTTCAGAGATGCACAATTCAACACCTTAAAGAAAAAAAAAAAAAAAGTACAACCCAATCCTTCAGCTCCACTGGCCCAGCACAGTCACTCAACTAACATGCAGGTTAGAAAAGCCAAAGAACATGCTGAAACCCTTCATTTTTGAGGGCATGTGAATCTGAGAATGAATTTCGTGATCATGAAATTAAGGGACTATGGGTTAAACTTTCAAAAGCAACTGTGATTTAGGAGACTACAACCCATTTTCAAAGCTGATTTAGACATGTAGGCATCAAAGGGCATGTCTACTACATGAACACTAACTCTGTGGCAAGTTGGGGTATAAATCTACAACGTCCCAACGTGCCATGCACTAACTGCCCATGTGAACCCTGCAGATGCATACTAAAAGGTTCCCTAGTGCAAACTCAGATACTGCTGTTAGACATGTCTTCAGTCTCATTGACTTAGGTTCTGAAAAGGGGACTTGAGCACTTCAGAACATTTTACCTTCACTTCAATTGGATTAAGACAATAGCTCTACTCATGTACCTCGATCACATGCTAAAGCCCTTGTTATACCAGTCCAGGCCCTTAAACAGGTCTGCAGCACTCTGTGGAATTCTATGCCTTGGCCTTTCAGGCACAGAGGGACAGTGGTGGTTTTGTGTTGGAGACTACTGTAATTAAGGTCAGGCTTGACAAAGCCCTGGATGGGATGATTTAGTTGGGGTTGGTCCTGCTTTGAGAAGGGGGTTGGACTAGATACCCCCTGAGGTCCCTTCCTACCCTGATATTCTATGATTCTATGATAATCCAGGCCGATTTATTTCTACTTGTTTCACATATGAGAATTGGAACCCAGTCTCTATAGGGTGTTCTAAGCCACTGCACCACCAAGCCCCACTGTTTTAATTTTTCCTGGAGTTAGGCTACCAAAGGTTAGGTTCCATGGGACCCTGTGTGACACATTTTGGGGATACCTGAGGCATCTGGGATTAATTTCTACCACCTTCCTACAGCAGGAGGGAGCCCGGTCAGTGCCCAACAGGGGAAACTCTCCCCAGACACCAGGTGCTGGCAACACAGGCACTCCGTTTGGGGCTCCATGAGCCCTCTCTTTCCTTCAGCAGGCTAAGAATTTACACACCGCACTTTGCTCCGTGCGAGTGCCCAGTCCCTTATCTTTTGGATACCTGCAATGTACACGGAACCGCTGACTCTGTGCCCCCCAGTTCATAGGTTTCACCTCAGTTCAACTCTCTCCTTGGCACAAGGTGCTTAGACGTGTCCATAGCAAAACCAAATTGAATTTTATTTAACAGAGTTTGAAACAGAGATTCAAATAAATGCAAGTATAAGGGTTTGGAAATACCAGGTTACAAGTAAAAGAAAGGTACAACATGAAATCTATAGCTTATACTTATTAACAAGTGACTTTCCTGTCTAATAAGGTATTTCTCATCCAAAGTTTAGTCCACACAGGGCTTGTTCAGTTTAGAAAGCTGGGATCCACCTTTCGTGAGATACCCCTGCTGGAATGGATAACAACTTGTGCTCTTTCTTCATCTCTTACACAGTTACAGACCATTGTCGGTCACCCCAAGGATTCCCCTATTCAGACACTTTTGGTTCTTTTGTCTTTGTAAATCCTCAGGCCCGCACCTGGTCTAGGTCCACAAGGCTGGCTCCAGGGATGCTCACTGTTCTCAACGTTGATTGGGTTAGGGTTAGCCTTCCCTATACAAACATCCGTCAATAATTATGGGACATATTGAGAAGACGGTCAGACACAGGGGTAATATACCTATGTGGCTATGTCTGAGAAGGTCTGTGTCACCATTACAAGAGGCTAGAGCAGAGTGGGTTCCCATAGGCAGAAGGCACAAATACCACTCACTGAAGTTCATCTTTGTTTTGGTCCATGTTTGTAAAATGCTGTTAACATTACCCCTACAGTAGGGGGGGCCAAGGTATGACTCGAAGGACAAATGTATCCAGCCCATGAGGTCTACAATGGCTCTTATCTTGAATATAGACATTATAGCCTGTGGAGACTACAAGTCTCAGCATGCAAAAATGTATTTTGATTTGAGATGTTCTGATCTAAGATAAGAACGGCCACACTAGGTAGACCAAAGGTCCATCTAGCCCAGTATCTTGTCTTCTGACAATGGCCAATGGCAGGTGCCGAAGAGGGAATGAACAGAAAAGGGAATCATCAAGCGATCCATCCCCTGTCGCCCATTCCCAGCTTCTGGCAAACAGAAGCTAGGGACACCATCTGAGTCTCAACAGACTATAATAAGGACAAATGCAAAGTACTCCACTTCGGAAGGAATGATCAGTTGCACACATACAAAATGGGAAATGACTGCCTAGGAAGGAGTACTGTGGAAATGGACCTGGGGTCATAATGGATCACAAGCTAAATAGGAGTCAACAGTGTAACACTGTTGCAAAAAAAGCAAACATCATTCTGGGCTGTATTAGCAGGAGTGTTGTAAGCAAGACGCGAGAAGTAATTCTGCTCTATGCCGTGCTGATTATGCCTCAACTGGAGTAGTGTGTCCAGTTCTGGGCACCGCATTTCAGGAAAAATGTGGACAAATTGAAGAATGTCCAGAGAAGAACAACAAAAAATAATGAAAGGTCTAGAAAATATGACCTATGAGGGAAGATTGAAAAACACTGAGTTTGTTGCCCGGGGAGGGGGGATGCGGGGCAGACATGATAACGGTTTTCAAGTACATAAAAGGTTGTTACAAGGAGGAGGGAGAAAATTTTTTGTTCTTAACCTCTGAGGATAGGACAGGAAGCAATGGGCTTAATTGCAGCAAGAGAGGTTTAGATTGGACATTAGGAAAAACTTCCTAACCATCAGGGTGCTTTAGCACTGGAATAAATTGCCCAGGGAGGTTGTGGAATCTCCATCCGTGGGGATTTTTAAGAGTAGGTTGGACAAACACCTGTCACGGATGGTCTAGATAATACTTAGGCCATGTCTGAACTACCGCTTATGTCAAGAAAACTTACATTGTTCAGGGGTGTGGAAAAAACCCACATCCTTAAGCGACATAAGTTTCACCGGCATACGTGGTAGCATGCATAGCATTATGTTAGCAGGAGAGCTTCTCTCATCGCTTGATGAGGTGTGACACGACGTGGAGGAGTTTCTTGTTTTCCTTCTTTCCTATGGGGGATTCGCTTGGGACAAGGTGGTTTTATTATGTTGACGCGAGAGCCCTCTCCCATTGGCACAGAGTGGCTACACGAGCGAACTTACAGTGGCACAGTTGCATCAGTACAGCTGTAAGCTCGCTAGTGTAGACATGACCTTAGTCCTGCCATGAGTGCAGGGGACTGGACTAGAAGACTTCTCGAGGTCCCTTCCAGTCCTACGATTCCACATTGTCACATTAAAGATAAGAACCACTGCGAACTCCTCCTTTTGATGCACGCCAAGATATGGCTAACCGGCTACTTGCATACTATCCCCATTTGGGCGAAGTCTGGATGCTCCTGGTCAACACCTGCTCTCTGGACAACACACTTACGATGAAAATGTCTTTAAAGAAATTAATCAAGAAAACACATTTAAAAGTCTCATTCTTGTCACCCAAAATGTTTTCTCCCTTAAATTACTTTGCAGCACAACCTCCTTTACTACTACATGAGTCAACAATGCGATGCTGTTGTGAAAAAAGCAAACGCAATTTTGGGTTGCATCAACATAGGCATAGCATGCAAGTCACAGGAGGTGATAGTATCACTCCACTCAACACTGATTAGGCCTCAGCTGGAGTACTGTGTCCAATTTTGGTCACCAATGTAGAGAGAGAAAGGATGTAGAGAAACTGGAAAGGATCGAGAGGCAAGTGACAAGGATGATCAGAGGGATGGAATTCAAGCCATACGAGCAAAGGCTGAAAGAACTGGATATGTTTAGTTTGGAAAAGAGGAGATTAAGGGGAGACATGAGATCTGTCTTCAAATACTTGAAAGGCCGCTATAAAAAGGATGGAGAAAAGTTGTTCTCTCTTGCCATAGGGAGCAGGACAAGAGGCAATGGGGTCAAACTACAGCACAGCAGATTTCAATTAAATCTCAGGATACACCTCCTACCTGTAAGAGCAGTAGAACAGTAGAATAAACTGCCTCAGGAAGTTGTGGAATCTCCTTCACTGGAGGTTTTTATAAAGAGTCTGGAGCCATCTGTCTTGGCTGACAACAAATCCTGCAGATTGGCAGGGCGTTAGACTAAATGACCCTTGCAGTCCCTTCTAACCCTATGATTCTACAGTAACGACAGGAGTAGTGAACTCATGGAACAAGAAGGAGTTGCCTCTTCAAGCCTTGGAACACAGTGAAATGAATTGTAAGCCACTCCTCTGCCAGCTCATCTCCGATACTGTGGCAGGAAAGGACTAAAAGCTACCAACTACAATTTAGCAGAGCATTAGAAATGTTTGCTGGCAGTCAAGCCTGTCCCAAATTCAAACATATGTCTAGAGCTTTGCAGCAGAAAGGATGTGTCTAACAGAGAATTTTCCTCTACACAAAATTTGAATATTCCTCAATTACTGTTGCACAAGAAAAACAGTTAATGATGCTAAAAATAGAGGTGTTAAATGCATCCACCATGTAAGCACATACTGCTCTAGGATGTGAGGACATTAAACCCACTGATTGCCATCTTCATCACTTGCATTAATGTGGCCAGGGTACAACAGAAGGTAACATGCCTCAGGTCCCATTTTCCAGACTTTAAACCCACTTCTCCACAATCCTAGTGACCCACACAGGCTGCCCATCAACCCCTGGCAACAATTTCAAAAATGAATGCTCCTTTGTAGTGCAGTAAATAAAGTCTGTAATAACTTCAGAAATCTATAAAATATACCTGCCTGCATCCCTAATCTGGGCTAATCAAAAAATCAAAAACCAAATTCTCATTACAGATGACTAAAGCGCTGAGGGTTAGAATTATTGAGACTATTCAGTGCTGAGTTTCTTTGCACATTGACAACCAGTGGGACTTTCTGAGAGTGGAATTGACTACACGGTCTTTAAATTACTCTTCTGTCAGAATTCACTGAAGGAGCCTTTCATACAGACTTAACAGAACGAACTATTTCATTCCACCTACAGATCTTTTTGGAATGAACCCTCACCTCCCAATCCTGCTCAATTAATTGACCACTAAAATGAGGGACAGTGGGAATCCACAATGTCTGGGATATGGCCATCTTATTTTTGATAGTCTGGATCTCAGAATTCTTCTCTGCTGGTCCTTCGTGCCTTTTCCAACACTCTGCAAGGGAGCAGCATCTTTAATAGGTTACTAACTCCTCTGAGCTTTACTTAAATTTTCTTGCTATGAGGAGAAACATCCTCCACTAAGATGTCCTCTGTGTCCTCACATGAGTCTTCAAGATCCCCCACTTTCCTGCTTCTCACTTTTTTTTTTTAAACTATAAACCAAAGTCTTAGTGAAATGTGCTCATCTAACAGCCCTTGGGATTGAAAGCCTGTTTATTCACAATGTAGGTACAGCATAGGCCCTGGCAACTCGTACCCCACAGGGAGCACCTCAAAGGATGAGAGAGGAGTTCAGACGCTGGTTTCACTAAGTAAGCATCCAACAAACAAATTAATTCCAACTGAGGGCCACCTGTGTCTGCTAAGAAGTGGACTGAAATTCAATACTTTATTCCTTATAGGCCAATGAACAGTTCTCTGATGCTTAAAACTTTCAGTTATCTATCATTTGGGGGCAGATTTGAACTGATGACCCACACATGAAAGTTGCCATATCCCATTCCCCAGTCAATCTGCCATCCCCAAAGGCCTCTTACTTCTGTTAAGCAACATAAAGAACTCTCTCCATTCTCAGTTCAGGCAGAACAGAAGAGAGTCTAACAACAAAAACTGAACCTACATCTCCCACACAGCTGTTCAGAATAGTAATCACTGGGCCAACTGGGGAGGCCAGAGGAAAATGTCAGCCTAGTACAGATGTCAAAGTTTGTCCCTACTCCATCTGCAAACTCAGTTCTTTAAAAGCAGCTTCTCCTTCAGCCACACTGGAGACACTGCTCCCACTCCCAGAAACACACATTTGGGGCCCTGTGAGAGGCAGCATTAGGATGAAGACAGCTGGTAAATCTTCAAAATTATTTCCCATCCCCATGCACACATACGGTCACTGCTAAGTTACAACTCACCCACTTACAGTCGGGGAGTGAGGGGGGAGAAACCATCACCACCACCTCCTCCCTCCCTCATTTTGTGGATGGCCCCCCTACAGCTCAAAAAACATGTGTGTGGCCAAAACTACTTGGCAAATTTGTGTCAAATTCACAAATAGTTTCAGGTCAACCAAAACTATATTTTTTAGCAAATCTACTATTCATGGAAAAAATGTTACCCAGCTCTAGTGATTAAGAACGCTTGCAAAGAGAAAACATTCTGCGCCTTTATGATTCTCCAAAGAGCATGTATTGTCCAACATTTTTCACTGGGAAGACCACTGCCTGATAGCCCTCCCCACAACACATCCCCACGCCTCCTCAAAGTCACACATTCTTTGGAAATTACACGAATGCACACACAGGGTTATGAGAGCTCCTAACCCAAACAGGACTCATTTAGTAAGGAAAGTTCCATACATTTGTAAGCAAAACCAAGGATTGTAATCTAAATTAGAGGACTGAAAAGCCACTCACCAAGATTGTACCATACATCCATCTCTCCACTCAGTGTGCGGACTTCGATGATGGTCTGCCCCAAGAAATCGTCCGACTCACGTTTCAGCCTCTGCTTGACACGAGACTTAATGTCATCATCCTCATCCCAGACGCGCACTTTGATCCGATCCGAAGAGTTATGGCACTCACTGTGAACAAGACAAGCAAGTACAGATGGGTGACCAGCCACTGAATCGAAGTGTCTAGGATGCATGGTTTTACAGCATGACTGACCATTCTATGATATTCTTTTAGTGGTATTCGTCTGATAGATGTTCATTCACATTGGCAGCTGATGGTGAAGGATGTGAGATGCAAATAAAATTTAAGTACTCAACAGGAATTGGGTTACAGAGAGTTTTTAAAGGCCTTCTGCTACAATGTAGCCATAAAACTCTGAGGACTCTGACCACTGTCAGGGACTGCTAGTGGATACCGCATGCAGCTTAGTGACTTGATTATAGTGCATCAGTCAGTGATTCAAACTTCTGTTAAACAAGAAAGAACTCTCTCCATTCTCCTCTCCTCACCAAGCAAGACTCAAACGGAGGCCATTAACTTAATTTTGTTTGATACTTTATTAGTGTCACTAGCAAAGCAACAGTGAACTAATGCACAAAACAATACAGTCAGGGAGAAGAGATAATACTGGTTGTGTGTGGGAGGAAGGGATGGGACACAGACGCTCTAATGAAGTTGGTATTTAAGAGCTACAACGTGCCCCAGGCAGGGAATTAAAGAAATCTCCTTCAAAAAGGCAGCTTCGTTCTCAGTTGAATCTTCACATCTGATCTGATGCTGAGAAAAAAAAAAAATCTCAGTTATCCTAAAACCTAAATAAGCAGGTGACCTGCACAACACACATCGGAAGCGAGAGAACTCAAAAGCTACAGGGACACAGTGAATAGAGAGATCTTGTAACAAAAGCCCTGCTCATTTATTGGGCATGTGATATGATAAAGCAATTTGAATGCTCATATACGAGCATGACAAGGGTGATTACTCACCATAACCACTACAAATGTCTGGCCTCACCAGAAAAAAAAAAAAAAAAAAAAAGTGGTGTCTGAAAATATGGCAATTCCTGCTGGAGGTCTATGTTTTAGCCTTTTCAAACCTACTGCATCTGTTGCTAAGCAACAGGGGGAGAATGAACAAGGAGAGAGAATTGGGTCAAAAGAGATTTGCTAAGCCAAGTCAGTGAAATGTGGCAGCAACCGTGGTGTTTACATGTTACCTACCAAGAACTCATTTGGCCTCCCATTGCCATCTATTGTGTTTTAGGATTCATTAACAGACAGCTAATGCAGAAGAGCTCACTGTGAATTAAATGGAGAAAAGCAGAGGCAATTTTAGGTTGTCCTGAACATTTACTGTTGTCTGAAAACCAACCCCTGTTCTGCATTCCTCAAGGGACTCAAAGTACCATTTAGAATACAGAAAACAGATGTTTCAATCAATATTTCTCTGTTTTTAATTCTTTTCTTCCCACCTGTAAACATGTGCAGGTGGTTAAGATGATTTGTTGCATGGTGTGCTAAAGAGGAGATGCTAAGATTGTTGGTTCTTCCTCTAGCTCTCAAACCTATTTGGGCATGTTGCCATCTCTGTAGGCCCGGCAGAATAAGTGGCTATACACTAAAAATTCTTCATAACCAAAACAAATATTATAAGAAACTCTCTCTCGGTACCCTAGGGGCAGATTTGCAAAGGTATTTAGTTGCCCAAAGATGCAGACAGACATGCACAGTGGGATTTTCACACGCTCCTAAGCAAGTTAGGTCCTTAACTCCCATTGACAGCATTTTTCAGTGCCAAAGTACTTCGGTTAACCTGGCCCTAGGTCTTGACCCTCTACTACAGTCTGTCAAAGGTACTGCTTCTTTAGGAAAATACTCAAGCTGATTTGACCTAGTTTGATCCGCACTGTGTGCCTTTTAAACCTGAACGTGCACCACATGAGGTACCTGGAATAACGGTGTTCTCTTTCTCGACTTACAATAGGGGACCGCGCAGCACCACAATCACCGCAGAATGTCACATGGTGAGTTTTCAGTGGTACCAGCTGGATCTGTAAACCTCAAGACTGTTACTGTCTCTACCATACACACCTTTCCAGGAGGGATGCTACTATTTTTGTGGGGCTTCTTCAACTTTGTATTTCCTCTCCTGGCTCTGTACCAGAGTGATTCACCAGAGCTATCTGTGCTGTTAAACACCTGAACCTGGGGGGCGAGGCGGGGGAGGGGGGGGTTAAGGCAGAGTAAACCTATAGGATTTGCAGTCTTTGTTACTGTTGAACCAAGACAGCCAGGCTGATGTCAGCCCCACTTTCTACAAAAACAAGAGCTCAGATTCAACTCAAACACGTTTATTGTCTGGGAGATGAAGGACAATGCTCCCTTTTAAATTGAAACAGCATAAACCCAGTCTTGTGGAGTCTGAACATATATTGTAGGGATATAGAATGTCCCCATAATGCAGGAGGCAGCACCTAACACTCTCCAGCGCTTGCTGCACTTTTTATGTTCCTGTTTTCTCTTTTTTAAATATATTTATATTAGTTGGAGTGTTTTTATTAGTGACTGAAGTTTCACCTCGATTGTCTAGTTTTATTGAATTATTTAAAATAAAGTTTTCAATAAAAATACTGTACAAAAAAACAGAGGTAAAAAAAGAATAAAAAAGATGAAACTGCTTCCAAAAGGGTGTTTTCAGTGGTGGTCTAAATGAGCTGCTACCACTCAAGAACGATCTTGGCGTCATTGTGGAGAGTTCTCTGAAAACATCCACTCAATGCGCAGCAGCAGTCAAAAAAACGAACAGAATGTTGGGAATTATTAGGAAAGGGAGAGATAATAAGACAGAAAATATCATGTTGCCTCTATATAAATCCATGGTCCGCCCACATCTTGAATACTGTGTGCAGATGTGGTCACCCCATCTCAAAAAGGATATTTGAATTGGAAAAGGTTCAGAAAAGGGCAACAAAAATTATTAGGGATATGGAACGGCTTCCGTATGAGGAGAGATCAATCAAACTGGGGCTTTTCCAAGCTGAAAAGAGACAACTAAGGGGTATATGATAGAGGTCTATAAAATCATGACTGTGTGGAGAAAGTAGATAAGGAAGTGTTATTAACTCCTTCTCATAACAAAAGAACTAGGGGTCACCAAATGAAATTAATAGGCAGCAGGTTTAAAAGGAATGAAAGAAATATTTCTTCACTCAACGCACAGTCAACCTGTGGAACGCCTTGCCAGATGATGTTGTGAAGGCTAAGACTATAACAGGGTTCAAAAAGGAACTAGGTAAGTTCATGGAGGACAGGTCCATTAATGGCTATTAGCCAGGATGGGCAGGGATGGTGTCCCTAGGCTCTGTTTGCCAGAAGCTGGGAATGGGAGACAGGGGATGGATCACTTGACGATTCCCTGTTCTGTTCATTCCCTCTGGGGCACCTGGCATTGGCCACTGTTGGGAGACAGCACACTGGGCTAGATGGACCTTTGGTCTGACCCAGTCTGACTGTTCTTATGGGAAGGAGGGAAATTGGTGAAACTGTGATTTAATGCATCCTTTTCACAAATAAGAGTTTCCCTTGCTTATGCCATTATCATTTATTTATTATTTTAATTCCTGTAGCACTCTGAGGGCCCAATTAGACTGAGGACTCCATTGTGCTTAGTATAGTGCAAACGCATTGGAAGACACAGTCCCTCCTCTGAAGAGTTTACAGTTAGAGCTGGTCAGGAATTTGACAAAATATTCATCAGAAACTGCAATTTCATTGACATCAAAACTGTTTGTGGAGAAGGGTCGGCGTCTATGAATTTCCTGATTCAAACATTTTGGAAATTGTCAAAACATCCAGTTTCAACATTTTTTAAATGAAATCTTCCATTTTAGAGTTCAAAACAACTTTTTAATTCAAAACTTCAGTTTATTTATAGTCTAAAATGATAAATAAATTAAAAAGGGAGGACAAGGGAAAGAGGAATAGTTACACAGATAGTTAGACCAGCTAAGCACATAGCTAAATGATTGAGTCATTTGAAATATATACATTACAAGGTAAAATTAAAAGGATAAATATCCAAACTGCCTAGCGAGCATTTAGATCGCCATTTGGCACTAGTATTTCCTTTAGGATCCATGGCAGCAGTGGCTGTGGAGGAGAGTTTTGAAGAACAAGGTAACAGCGTTACAGGCTCGTTAAGGGAGAGTTTCCTGCACATAAGGGTTGGCATGGAAGAAAGCGCAAAGGTGTTTGTAAGAGAGGTGGATAATGGAGACTGGCATTGCTGGCAGAGTGCAGGGGATGGAGGAGGATACGATAAGACAGAGCACATAAGCGGGAAGATGGGCTCTTTGCAGGAGTTTTTAATGGATCTGAAGGGAATGATGTGGTTGTCTGGAAGAGCAGGGCAGAGACAGAGACCTGCAGTGATGCGGGATGAGGGAGTTGTAGTGATGTAGAGAAACAGAAAGAGTTTGACTTTGAGAGATGTTCTAGGGAGAAAGCAGCAAGGTTTGGATACCACCTGAATGAGCAGGTTGAGAGAAGGCAAAGTCCAAGCCGTCCCACTAACAGATCTGGGGAAGGGAGGATAGTTGTGTTGTTAACTGTGATGGGGAAAACAGTGAGCCAGAGTTTTTGGTTATGTTAATTTTAAAATGAGAGGCCAGCTAAGCACACGGAGAGACAGACAGGTTGGGGTGGAGAGGCCATTGCATAAGTCGTCAGTATGAAGACTGCAATTGTAACTGAGCAGATGAGGTCACCATAAGAAAGGGCACAGCGATGAGAGCAAAAGAAAGAGCGTTGTGCAATCCCCATGGATAGTGAGAGCGGGAGGCAGAGAAACAATCAAAAGAGATGGGGAAGGAATGGCTTGAGAGATGGGAGAACCAGGTAGGAGGAGCATATAAAAGCAGCTGAGAGCTCAAGGATGACAGCCAAGGAGTAAAAGCCCTAGGCTTTGGCAATACCTCCTTGACAAATAATTATCCTAACAACAAAGAAATAGGTCTTCTGTTCCTACCAGTACTAAACTCGTTTGTTTTAGAGGGACAAGTACGACCATTTTGCTGTTACCTATCTCTGCAACGCTGATTACACAAACAAATCATGTAGCTCTTCCAAATGCAAAAGGCAGAAGCAGTGCTCAGAGCCACTTCATCTCTAACTACACCTCTACCCCGATAGAACGCTGTCCTCGGGAGCCAAAAAACCTTACCGCGTTATATCGAACTTGCTTTGATCCACCGGAGTGCGCAGCCCCGCCCCACCGGAGCGCTGCTTTAGTACGTTATTTCCGAATTCATGTTCTATCGGGTCGCGTTATATCAGGGTAGAGGTCTACATTATCCCAGCTTCCTCCGAGGCATTGCTGCATGGCATCAACTCCATTGTTCACATCCAAATTTCATACGGGTCACTGAGCTGGGAAACTATGGGTATATCTACACTGCGATTAAAATCCCGCAGCTGGCCTGTGCCAGCTGACATGGGCTCACGGGGCTTGGGCCAAGGGTCTATTGAATTGGGGTGTTGGCATTTGGGATCACGATGAAGCTCAAGCTCTAGAACCCAGCAAGGTGGGAGGGTCCCAGAGTTGCAATTAAACAGCCCCTTGGCCCCAGTCAGCCGGCACAGGCCAGCTGCGGGTGTCTCATTGCAGTGTAGACAGAATATGATTTTTACTTTACTACCGGTTTCAAAGTCTCCATCCAACTACGACCCAGGCACCGGGGATGAGGAAGCACAACTGAAAAGTCATCGGTCATCGGGATGTAGTTGAACAGCAGAGGCAGAGCATGCATCAGAGGCAATTGTCTTGAAAAGGGCAGTGCAAACAGAACTCATGTAACTACAGAGATGACTGAAAGGTGCTGAGCATGATAATAGGCCAGGCTGCTGAAAGGACAATTATGGAACCAAATGGAAGCTGTGGGTGACACCACAGTAGTTAGCTATGTAGCGATGCCATTTCTGAAGCAATAAACATAATGAAGTGTATTATTTGTGGCTGTGTGTGTCCAAGTATAATACTGATTATCTACTGAAGGGAGGCAATGCAACTATTCTAACCTCCATAGCCTTCCGCAGTGAAGGAATAAACACACTTTGCGAAGTGCCCAGTGACAACGTAATCTGTTCCAGGCAGAATGATTTCACACCTGTCATTCAGGATCAGACCCAGCTGGGTAGCACAAGGCAGTTTCCATGGGAAGATATTTTTAAATGAACAATTTGCATTGTGCCAAAGACAGGAGATGCAGAGCTGTTCTGTTGTACATAGGGCAATTTCCAGTGTCCACATCCATTAGACATTGGGTCCTTTTCCAAACATTAGCAAATGAGGGCAATAATCATATGCTTTAAACAGGAGTGAAGTAGCCTCTCGGCAAGCACAGGGCTTTGCCTTTCAAAGGAAATTTTGTTCCTTATCGAATTTCTCCTAAACACTATACCTGTAATTTCACTACATAGACGTGGGTGCTCTGATCAGCCTTTCCAAAAAGAAAGGAATAGAAAATGCAAACTTTCCTAGAGTACTTTAAACCATCTTATAGAATCTAACAAAGAATAGAACCCTGCCTTAAAATCGGACTGGATAGTTCAAACTATCCCATTTATTATTGTGTGGCAGTGGCCACAGGTACCAATCAGGATATAGGCTTCCTTGTGACAAGCACTACGCACATAGAAATAGAGTGCATGCCCCATACATTTGCAATCAAATGCAATTGTGCAGAAGGAAGAGATCAATCTAAATTTTTTAAAGGTCTTCAGAGTAATTTCAATAGAAGCTTATTAAATGTCTGTGAAACTCACTTGGTTTCATTCCTATTAAATTCCTCAGGACTTTCTGTAATGAATGTGGAGGCAGTTAGAGCTTTCCAGCAGACAACAAGAAGAATGGCCTTCTAAACGGCTCTATCAAATAGCTTACTCTCATAGATGTAAATGCACTCTGAGAACTGATCATTAATCTAAATGCTAATCCTGTGGCAATGTAGGCAGGTAATGGTCTAAAACAGTACTAATTCGGGAATACAATAGGGACTCTACTCAGTACTGATTTGGGAATGTAGACCCAAAAAGATCTCAAAGTTTTCTTCTTGGAAACATGGCTCTAAACCCGAATTTCCAGGCTGGGCCCTATGTTTTTTTTTCCAGAGAAAAGAAACATACAGGAAACGAGGGACATCACCTTTAACCAATGAGTTTACTCTTATGCACCTTGTCTCGCCTCATTCTAACAAGCACAGGAAAACCGTACCTGGAACAGGTTCTCCATTCTTAGGCTTGGTCTACACTACCAACTTATATCAGTATAACTATGTCACTCAGGAGAGGGCTTCTCCCGTCAACAAAGCTACCACCTCTTCCGGAGGCGGATTAACTACGCCGACAGAAGCAGCTCTCCTGTCTGCGTAGATAGTGTCTTCACTAAGTGCGATAGTAGCAGAGCTGCACTGGTGCAGCTATGCCGCAGTAGCGCTGTAAGTGTAGACAAGCCTTTACAAACACCATAGACAATTAGTACAATAAAATTCATGAAAATGTTAAGAAACTTAATGTCTGTGAATAGCCCTATAAGACATTAAATAGTATATACACCACCTTGCATCACATCAAGGGTTACAAAGGAACCCTAAAATGGCTAAACTTTTTCTGACTTTTTCTGACAGATATCTGGGCTTTGTAATAAACCTTCGAAAAGAGCATTTAATTGTGCTTCTGTTGAATGAAGACATCTTGGAGAAGTCAGCCAGCTAGTAATGACTGGGATAGGAAAGCTGGAAAGAATTCATGCAATAAACCAAACAGAAAGCAAAAACCAATCAAGGTAGAATGACCAAGCTACTGACCACCCCTGGACCTGGCCCCTCTGCTACCAATGAAAAACCAATGAAACCAACCTGTGCAAAAACCAATGGAAGTAGAACTACCAACCCACTGACATGACCCCGCTGCTGGTCTAATTTGTCCCCCTTGGGTATTTTTTGTCTTTCAGACCATAAGTTCTTAAGGTAGGAACTGTATCTTGCCTAGTACATTGCAGGAGCTATCACAACCTCTACAATAACTGGTACAAGCTCCTCTCACTTCGATTATAAGATCTAACAACTACTTTCTTTATTAAAAAAGGATGATTTTTCTCTTGGATAAGCTTCCTTGGGAGAGAGATTTCTCAGTGAAGAACGTTTTTGGTCAAGTTGTATAGCATATGTTCAACGACTAGGCTCTCTGATTATGAATGCTAGGAAAACTCAGCATTTGCAGAGTCATCAGCATAAGGAATCCATAAGCATCAAGCATAAACAGCATGTCTGCAATTGATCTAAATCTCTCGGAAGAAAGACTGCAGTGTCCTACACAATTAAAAATGGCTCTCCCTTTATCCATGACAAGGTTGCAAAACTAGGAACACCTGAGCCTGGTACAGTTCTTTTTCAGCATCCTTAAACCTCAATATCTTGTCTATTTAAATCCCACTTTCCTCAGCTCCTCTCCACACACCTCATCCTTCTTGGTGCTCTGTGTCCTAGCAATACTAAAATGACTGTTTACACGAAGATCAATTTTCATGTTACTGGCTGAATCATAGATGTTTCTGTAAAACTTTTACAGTGGCACAATTAAAACACTGAAATTTATCACATCGTATTATCTTTACCACAGTATTTGTTATAGTCCCTAAAATTAGACTGGAACATACTTGTAAATACCATGGTAACAACTTTGTGCCATAAATCAAGATTTTAATGGCACCTACACAAATAATAGATGGAGGTGGACTTATTGCTATGTTGATTCTAGAGTTATTACAATAATAATGTACGGTACTTCCTGTTTAGAGTCAATAGCTTTACCTTGGGTTAATAAATAATGTTAAAATAAAAGAATCTCTTTTTTATTTTCATTGTACATGGTAGAGACAGGCTTGGGTTCACAAACTCAGTTTTGAAATACAATTCAAACAAATATATTTCAGTGTGCAGAGAAGAGCCTTACTGACCTAGAGTGGGAAGAAGTGGGGGAAAGAAGGGCAGGAGAGAGAAAAAGGGGAGGGAGAGATGGATTGATAGTTTGATGGTGAGAAGGAGACAAAGGGGTTTTAGCTAAAAAAAATTTAGGATCCAGAATCTTCACAGTCCACTTTATTGTGAAAAGCTTTTTTTCCCCCTTCTTCTTTCTTTCTTTCTTCCCGTTGAATGTTTTTCCATTTAATTAAGACGAGTATAACTCTAACTCGAGGGTGCTGCTTATTACCTCGCTAACCATATCCTGGGCTCACTGACTCAGCCTTCGGAGCTTATTTGCTATAGAAGCAATCGTGCCTCCAGCCTTTATTTTAAATTTAGCCCAAAATAGGTTGATAATCTTGTAAACAGATTATCCCTCAAGTTATCATTATTTTATTTCTACAGCACTTTAGGGGAGCAAGTAGCTTTACAAATAAGTGACAAGCTACTCCCAATGAGCTAACAAGCCTGTCAAACACCACAGCAAGGAGTAACAACGAAAGGAATGGGGAGGCCTTTTCTTTTGTGTGCGTTTTACAGCTACCTTTCTAAATAATTTCAAAGGGTGTTTATTATAAAGGAACAGCATAAGTCTTCAAACTCTTAAGGATTTTCTTCTCTCTCTGGGGATGTCTGAACAACAACTTTCTATACAAATATTGCTAAAAGATTAGATGCAGAATCTATGAACAAGACGTGAAGCAAAATGGATGTGCACACTTTTGTATAGTACAGTATATATTATATAGACTATGCCACAAGCACACACTATAAAACAGAAACAGACAAAACACAGACATGACTACTGGAGGTGAAGAACCATGTACTGATATAGGAGAGAAAGGTATGCTTGTGAAGAAATGCAGACAATATAAATGGATCAGAACAGGGGCAGATATACAATGAGCACTTACAAGTGGAATTTCTCCTCCCAAACAGGGTTCAGATTCCCAAAAATTGTTTTAGTTCTCTTCTTTGTTTTGCCAACTTGAACCGTCACATATGGATCACTGGATCCAGTTTTGTCCTTGGCCTGCAGACCCTGAGCACAAACCACTGTGGAGAAAATAATAATAAAGTTTTGCTATAAGCCTGCAGTGCTAGACGACGTGTGCATGTACTGTATGATGGAACAGCTTACTGCACAAGAATCTTACCAATGACAGCCTCTCAGTTTAACACAGAGTCATAGATTCCAAGGCCAGAAGCGACCATTGTGATCATCTTGTCTGAACTCCTGTATAACACAGACCATAGAACTGCCCCAAAATAATTCCTGGATCAGATCTCTCAGAAAAACATGCAGTCCTGACTTACAAATTGTCAGTGATGGAGAATCCACCACAGCCCCTGATAAGGTGTTCCAGTGGTTATTCTCACTGCTAAAATTTACATCTTATTTCCAGTCTGAATTTGTCTAGCTTCAGCTTACCGGTGATAGTGATTTTAGCTGACCATTTGGAGGTGCCATCAAGCACACTCTGTTTCACTGTCTTCATTTGCTGAGCATGCGTTAATTTGCTCTCACTAAAAACATCTCTGATCAAGTCAAAGATTTCTGGCTTGTTCCGTTCCCGAATCTTCATGCGATCCTTCATGGCCATGATGATGTTCTGGGTCCGATCCTCTGCTCCATGTTTAGAGCTCTTCTCTGCTGCTCCTGTGTACAGAAAGGCATGGAACAGTTACCAAAAACTTGTAAACAATGAGGAAATCATATACGTTATGTTACAAAATCATGACGACAGGGATCAAGTTTATTGTAATAAAAAAAATCAGTTGATAAGATATGTTGTGATAATTGGGACTACAAATTTACCCTAATTGGGAGCTCAACTGTGAAAAGTGAATGACAGTCATAGAATGTCACAGTAACCCTTATAACAAATAAATGTTGATGGGAAAGGGTGCAAAAGGGAGACAGACTGAATTAGTCCAAAGAAGATGGCCTCCTGGGATAATTCAAGGACTGTGTTAAGATCATGCCTTGTAAACAAGAAGAGTGTGGGAATGGATAAATCAGCAAACCAAAACTGGTGTGCTGGATAGTAAGCCTAACTGACAAAATAATGAAGGGACAGGGCTGTTTTGCCCATCACTATCTTTTGAGGTCCTTTAAAAAAAAAAAAAAAAGAGCGAGCAAGAGGAAAATTGGTGAAACCATCCCAGCAACTCCTGTGACCCCAGGATCTATCATAACACTCCTGGGCCTTTGCCACCCTAATGCTGAGAGATGTTCTGACCAGACCAGTTCAAAACGTGGGACCTAGATGACATTGCCGCCTCCATGGGCTCCGACTGAACCCAAACCCCTATCTGGGATGTGAGATGTTGAGTTCTCTCCATCCCTACCCCTCCTCCCGTGAACTCATTCCTTCCCCGCCTTACTTATTCTCTTCCCTATCACTCTCCTTTTTCCTTCTGTCTAGTAAGAGTCTGGTTTGGCTGGCTAAGACTGGGTATTTTGCAATAGTGCCATAAACCTGTAACCAGAGAGGCAAGTAAAAGCAATGTCCTAAACAGCCCAACCCTTGCACAACTTTGCCAGGTCTTAGAGTGGCTAATAAGACCAGACAATGCGTCTGTGTTTTTCCAGCAGTGAAAGTGCAAGTGAAAGTCAACACCAGAGAGCAGCTGCATTTTCTGTCTTTGCCCTTCTTGTCTGCCCCCTTGTTGTGCATTTCTCTTGTTTTGTCTTCTTAAGAAACAGGATAAGACCTTAACAGCACCAGCCCATCTTAACACACTTCTTCCCTTTTCCCCCAAAAAGGGAAATTACCATAATCCAAAAGACTCCCCCAAAAAGGGGAGATTCCTTCTAAAGACACTCTCCAGCTAGAGGGAAAGGGAACAGGGAACGCTGTTAAAATAAATGCCTGACTTCATAATTTACATTTCAAATGTTTTAACCTTTTCCCTCTTCTTTTCTGCATCTTTAATAAAAAGTTCTAAAAGATGTTTAATGGTGTTTTCTACGTGGTACTAAGCAGGCTCAGGTCCCTGTGTACCCGACCCCGAATCTTGTTTAGTGCTGTTTAATGTTGGACAGTGACGGTCACGTTAATACCTGTAACTCTTTGGGACCATTTATTTCACCTAAATTAATACAAGAGCTGTTCAATTCAATGCCTCTTGCCACTGACCAGACTGAAGTTGGGATTGAAAAGTGGTGGCCAAATGTCAACTAAAGAGGCAGCAGCTAATCAGTCCCACTGTCGTATCAGATACATTTAAGAAATAAATACTATAGATGTGGATTCCAGGAACCATTTTAAATACTGTGCTTTAATCGGCCAATCAAGGCATAAAAGGAACACAAGATGTGCTTCGTAGAGGAATATTTTCTATTGTAAGCCCAATTTGCATCCACATCCATCTTCAAAAGCTTCTCTTCATGTGAAATATATAGCCAGAAGACACTTATAACAAAATTTGAGTGGAATCAGACAATGTGTTCCTGAGAGATGTCGGGTGACCAGATGAGACGAGATGAGATGAAATATTGGGACACCTGGGGGGGAAGGGAGAGGAAAAAAAAAAAAAAAAAAAAAAGCCGAGTGATCCCGGCGGCGCAAAATATCGGGACAAAAATTGCGTCCCGACCGATCTTTGTCATCTGGCCACCCTAGAGAGATGGCACTTTGGAAAAATTGGTATGTTTCACTTTTTGAAATACCTTTTAACTAGAGCTGTCGATTAAAGTGATTAACTGAAAAAAATTAATCATTTAAAAAATTAATCGTGATTAATTGCACTCAAACAATAGAATACCAATTGAAATTTATTAAATATTTGTTGATGTTTTTCTACATTTTCAAATATATCAATTTCAATTACAACACAGAATACAAAGTGTACAGTGCTCACTTTATATTATTTTATTACAAGTATTTGCACTGTAAAAATGATCAAAGAAATAATATTTTTCAATTCACCTCATACAAGTACCATAATGCAATCTCTTTATCGTGAAAGTACAACTTGCAAAAGTCTGTTTTTTGTGTTACATAACTGCACTCAAAAACAAAAGTGTAAAACTTTAGAGCCTACAAGTCCACTCAGTCCTACTTCTTGTTCAGCCAATCGCTAAGACAAACAAGTTTATTTACATTTGCAGAAGACAATGCTGCCTGCTTCTTGTTTAGGTCACCTGAAAGTGAGAACAGGCGTTCGCATGGCACTTTTGTAGCCGGAATTGCAAGCTATTTATGTGCCAGATATGCTAAACATTCACATGCCCCTTCATGCTTTGGCCATTGTTCCAGAGGACATGTATCCATGCTGATGACACTCGTTAAAAAATGATGCGTTAATTAAATTTGTGACTGAACTCCTTGGGGGAGAATTGTAGGTTTACAGCTCTGTTTTACCCACATTCTGCCATGTATTTCATGTTATGGCAGTCCCAGATGATGACCCAGCACGTTTGTTTTAAGAACACTTTCCCTGCAGATTTGACAAAATGCAAAGAAGGTACCAATGTGAGATTTCTAAAGATAGCTACAGCACTTGACCCAAGGTTTAAGAATCTGAAGTGCCTTCCAAAATCTGAGAGGGACGAGGTGTGGAGCTTTCAGAAGTCTTAAAAGAGCAACACTCTGATGTGGAAACTACATAACCCGAACCACCAAAAAAGAAAATCAACCTCCTGCTGGTGGCATTTGACTCAGATGATGAAAATGAACATGCATCAGTCCGCACTGCTTTGGATCATTATCAAGCAGAACCCGTCATCAGCATGAACGCATGTCCTCTGGAAGCATCAAGGTTGGAGCATCAAGGGACATATGAATCTTTAGCACATCTGGCATGTAAATATCTTGTGATGCCGGCTACAACAGTGCCATGCGAACTCCTGTTCTCACTTTCAGGTTACATTGTAAACAAGAAGCAGGCAGCATTATCTTCTGCAAATGTAAATAAACTTGTTTGTCTCAGCGACTGGCTGAACAAGAAGTAGAACTGATTGGACCTGTAGGCTCTAAAGTTTTACATTGTTTTGTTTTTGAGTGCAGTTATGTAACAAACCACCTACATTTGCAAGTTATACTTTCACAATAAAGAGATTGCATTATGGTACTTGTATGAGGTGAAATGAAAAATATTATTTCTTTTGTTTTTTTACAGTGCAAATATTTGTAATAAAAATAAATATAAAGTGAGCACTGTACACTCTTTATTCTGTGTTGTAATTGCAATCAATATATTTGAAAAAGTAGAAAACACCCCAAAATATTTAAATAAATGGTATTCTATTAGTGTTTAACAGTGCAATTAATTGTGATTAATTTTTTTTAAATCGCTTGACAGCCTTACTGTTTTTCTGTAAATATCTCAAAAACCGCTTGCTCTAGAAATTGCAAAACTGAATTACAGGTCTGTCGCATCTTACGCGCATTTAACATGCGCGATTTCAGCTTTACGCAGTCGGCAATAAATAAATAAATAAATAACAATTTTAATACTGTACTTTTAGTGCGGGCGGTTCTGCCCGCCATTCAACTCAATGTAATTTTGACTATACGCGGTTTTCGCTTTACGCGCTAACCACGGAACGGAACCCCCGCGTAAGATGAGACAGGCCTGTAACTGCACAGGAAATCTATACACATTAAGAAGATTTTAGCTGAGATTTTTAGAAGTGCCGAAGCAACCAAGACTTTCCATGGGACTTGTGCTCTTAAGTGAATGAGATACTTCTAGAAATGTCAGCCTGAGTGCACAGGAGAGTTTCTGATAAAGTTGGATTTTTATTTCTGCATGATTTGCTCCACATTTTTGAACATCTGAAGAGATGCAGGTGACAGCAGACTTCTATACAAAGTTCAGTACATCACTTACTCCACAGTAACAGTAATTCTTCGAGAGGATCCAACTGTAGTTGCACATGCTCATGCGTGCGAGATCAGGTTTTTTTTTTTTTTTTTTTTTTAAATAGCAGTGTCTGTCAGGGCCATGCATGACCCTTGTGCCTCCCTGTGCTCCTGCGTGATGGCATAAAGGGCACCGCAAATGCAACCTTCCCTCAGATTCTGCCATTCAAAGATTTGAGAATTCTGAAAGTAATGGGATCCACACGGACTATGACACCTCAGAGAGCTACAGTTACTGCAGTATGTTGCCTGATTTTAGGAGACTAATATTGTTTATCTATGAGAGTTATAGCCTCACCAATTAATCTGATCAGAAGATAATAAGGTCAAAAAGATTCTAGTACTGCTCTCTCGAATTTGGCATCTGATCTAGTGGCTAAATCCAGTACATAATATTTCACAAAGGCAGGGGGTTACCCCATAGCACGCTCAGTAGATTTTGGATATTGGCACGTTTCTGAAGCAGGCAGAGAATGTCACTTGATATCTGGAGTGGTGAGCCTTGATCTTCATTGGGAAAGGTACATCAGTCAACTGGCAACATGAGATAAACTGTGTTATCCACTTAGATATTCTCTGTAATGAGATGGCCTGTCCTTTGGAACAGCTGGCTATAACCAGAAATAAACAGGAAGACACCTTTGAATGGTTTCGTTATGTTGATGTAATAAAGCTGGGCTCTGAAACATCTGGAGCATGTAACTTCTTCTCTCCTAGTGCAGAATGGGCAAATTAATGGATTAATGGAGATAGAATTCTGAGATCCCTTGGGGGGATGAGCTGAGGATAAAGGTTTCAGCACCACTTTGTTGCCACTATTTACCTCTCTCCATTCTGAAAACTGACCATTTATTCCTACCTTTGTTTCCTATCTTTTAACCAGTTACTGATCCCATGAGAGGACCTCCCTCGTATCCCATGACAGCTTACTTTGCTTAAGAGGCTTTGGTGAGGAACCTTGTCAGAAGCTTTCAGAAAAATCTAAGTACACTATATCCACTGAATCATAGAATAT
The DNA here is from genome assembly GCF_013100865.1 of Trachemys scripta elegans. Classification (NCBI taxonomy): domain Eukaryota; kingdom Metazoa; phylum Chordata; order Testudines; family Emydidae; genus Trachemys; species Trachemys scripta. The sequence goes on from NC_048303.1 coordinate 674,489, forward strand.
CAGGGTTGGAAGGGACCTCAAGAGGTCATCTAGTCCAACCCCCTGCTCAAAGCAGGACCAATTCCCAACTAATTCATCCCAGCCAGGGCTTTGTCAAGCTGGGCCTTAAAAACCTCCAAGGAAGGAGACTCCACCATCTCCCTAGGTAACGCATTCCAGTGCTTCACGACCCTCCTAGTGAAAAAGTTTTTCCTAATATCCAACCTAACCTTCCCCCACTGCAACTTGAGACCATTGCTCCTTGTTCTGTCATCTGCCACCACTAAGAACAGCCGAGCTCCATCTTCTTTAGAACCCCCCTTCAGGTAGTTGAAGGCTGCTATCAAATCCCCCCTCATTCTTCTCTTCTGGAGACTAAACAATCCCAGTTCTCTCAGCCTCTCCTCATAAGTCATATGCTCCAGATCCCTAATCAGTTTTGTTGCCCTCCGCTGGACTCTTTCCAATTTTTCCACATCCTTCTTGTTGTGTGGGGCCCAAAACTGGACACAGTATTCCAGATGAGGCCTCACCAATGTCGAATAAAGGGAAACGATCACGTTCCTCGATCTGCTGGCAATGCCCCTACTTATACAGCCCAAAATGCCATTAGCCTTCTTGGCAACAAGAGCACACTGTTGACTCATATCCAGCTTCTTGTCCACTGTGACCCCTAGGTCCTTTTCTGCAGAACTGCTACCTAGCCATTCGGTCCCTAGTCTGTAGCAGTGCATGGGATTCTTCCGTCCTAAGTGCAGGACTCTGCACTTGTCCTTGTTGAACCTCATCAGGTTTTTTTTTTTGGCCCAATCCTCTAATTTGTCTAGCTCCCTCTGTATCCGATCCCTACCCTCTAGTGTATCTACCACACCTCCTAGTTTAGTGTCATCTGCAAACTTGCTGAGAGTGCAGTCCACACCATCCTCCAGATTAATAAAGTTATTAAACAAAACCGGCTCCAGGACCGACCCTTGGGGCACTCCGCTTGAAACCGGCTGCCAACTAGACATGGAGCCATTGATCACTACCCATTGAGCCCGACGATCTAGCCAGCTTTCTATCCACCTTACTGTCCATTCATCCAGCCCATACTTCTTTAACTTGGCGGCAAGAATACTGTGGGAGATCGTATCAAAAGCTTTGCTAAAGTCAAGGAATAGCACATCCGTCATCCACAGAGCCAGTTATCTCATCATAGAAGGCAATTAGGTTAGTCAGGCACGACTTCCC